>NW_008709190.1:400590-525705 GCF_000327385.1 Lottia gigantea | reverse complement strand
TGCTATATTGGGATATGGGTACCTAGAATTAAAGTCTAATAGAACATATTTGGAGACCTATATCCAATTTTATACAGCATCGAGGTAGATTTTTCTTTGTTTTTTTCTCAGACAGAGTTACCATATGAAATCACTCAATAAAACCATCAAACTGCTGTAGATCGCAATATAAGATCTCTGTCATCTTTTTTATATCACCCTATTTCTAATACCTCTTCAGGTGTCATTTAAAATATTCTTTATATAAGATTTCAAATCTAATTTGCATCTTGTAGATTGTCACCTATGTATGCATTAAGGCTTAGTAATTGTATACAGTTTATGTGATATAAGGGGTACAGACTGAGATGTGTTTGTCTTTCACAGCTGACATCATTAAACCACCTATACTTGGATTACTGGCTCAGGTATCCAAAAATAACATATTTTCACTAAAATATTGCCTGAAATATAATGTGATAGACAATTTTCATTGAAATACTGAACTAGAAAGTCATGAAACTGAGCCTGAATCATTCATTAATAAGTACCCTGAGAAATTGATTATTAAAACTCAACTCTAACAAAAAATCACATTTCAAACAATCTGACTTTGACTTTTCTTCAAGGTCATCAATTCTTCACAATAATCTCGCAAATTAAGAAAACATTTGTTCCAATGCTTAAAAACAACCACCCTCGTGCAAAACCTATCAGAGTGGAAAAGGTTTTCCTATATTTACAATGCTAAACAGACAAGCAAGTACAACCTATATACTAAGATGATTAATGACATCATCTGGTACTCTATTTTAAAGAAGAATTATCAATCGTGGGTTATCACTGTTTTTCTACTGATTTCATTTACTCTAGTGTTTTCTCACTGGGGTATTCGTGCCTTCAATTTCAACAATCTTACCAATGTGCCAAAATGACAAACTATTCTGAATCAAAATAGCCAGGAGGTAAAGCCAGAGATACTTCTTTACATGCTAAAAATGCCCCTAGTACCTTAATATGAACTTTTACCTTTAGAAAAAAGGCAGATAATAATAATCATATGCTTGTAAATGGTGTTATATGTGTGAGAATTTGTTCTAGTGTGCCTGTTGTTTTTTACCACCTACTGTTCAATAGGTAAAAACTATAGTCTATTTCAAATTTTATACAAAATGATCATTTTCTGAACTTTTCCTTGAAAAGTATCAACCAAAATCAGCTTAAGAAAAGATTATTCTATAAGAGTATTCAACAAAACATTGATGCAGCTCTGATCCACATACTGTCTCACTTTGTTTGTTCAGCTATCATTAGTGAGGTTATTTGTTTTACAGAAAGGTACAGGTACTGGTACTCAGTAATCAAGAACAGCGCCTGAAGTTTTTGTCAATTCAATTTCTACGATCTCTATCACTGAATGTTTATTCTAATCACCTCAACTACTAGAGTCAATAAAAAATCCAGTGTGTGTTAATAACTTGTCCAGAAAATTTTACGCCTTCAAACAAATGCTACATCATCCTGCCAAAAGATTGAACATTTAAAGGGACAGATGTGCCATTTTTTGACCAATCATATCTTAGTGTCAGAACGAGAATTTTTTACTTAAGCCAATCAGTATTAATGTTCACAGTTCACAGTCGAAATTCAATACGTGTCCAGAATTATCTGCATTTGAAAGTTATCAATATGAGCCATCTTTCCTTGAGACACCATCATATATAGAAAATTTATAGTTTAAGGTAATTTTTAGAACTTCTGAAGACTATTCACATATATTCAAGACACAAATCAACCCCCCAAAATGGTGCACCTGTCCCTTTAAGTCTACTATAAGATTCAAGATAGTACAAAAATGTTTTAGTAACACTAGAATATAAACACCATTCTGTATTTAGGTCTCAAGAGTAAATTTGACATGACTACAAACAATTCTTGTATTTCTGATTCACATTATAAAACAATTGTACCATAGCTCAATGTGAAAATTGGATTAAGTTGTCTGCATACAATAAAAATAAAAAGAGATCAACCTTTTTGCATGTAAACTGAATACCCTGTCAGCTTCCAAACATTTTACTGAAGGCCTCCACCAGAACATCTGTTTGCCATATTTAAAAATACACCCAATCATATAGTAAAGGTTCTCTCTACCACCGACACGCAACTAAAAATATAAATAACGGAAACCAACTTGCACAACACAATATTCTGCTTCCTCCTGTTTTGAAAAAATCTGCACCTTTATTACTAAAATAATTGGGAGCTTTGAAGTATGGACATGTGTGGTGTAGGCTAGTAATGTTAATGAACACTCAAGCTTTACTGAAAAGGAACAAGATAAAGGAGGGATATTTTTTTAAGTTGTCATAATAAATTCTCATTAACAGTAATCAACTTTTACAAGTCTGAGAAAAAAAAAGAAAAATCTACCTTGATGCTATAGTAAAAATATTTTTAAGCTGAAGGAAATACACTATATTTTCAGTCAAATAACCTGATTTTTAATTTCTTTCTGGAGGAAAAGAGGATGATCAATGGGAACACATGAAAAAAAAAGTCTGAGGGGTGAGGTCAGTGTGATGTTTAGAACTCTCTATCTCCACCCACCATTTACTACAAATATTTTTACTATGTACATTTTGTCTTACAAATTTAAGGTTTAAAATCTCAGATGGTCACTTACTAAACTATATTATATCAAGATCGTATAAAATCGAGTTTTAGCAGAAGACATCTTTACTCCCCAGTTTTTTAAATACTATTTCATATGTACATTTGATAATTAGGAAAGACCAATTATTTTCTTGTTTAACAGTTTTTTTCCGGAAAACAGTGTATAACTACCAAAATCATGTGATCACATGACAATATGAACATGGTACTGTCAAACAATGACTGTCAATATAATTCCCATGAAATGTTGCAAATCACTAGTTTAACTTTCATGATTGAAAACCTTGCACAGACCACTGTGGTAATATATTATGAAAAATTATTATATCATCTCATCAGCATCATAGTTTACAAATTCTGATACAAAATGGTAGCATCTTCAACATCTAGAAATTAAGCAAGTCTTATCAATAACTTATAATAATGAAATAGTTGTATTATAAAGTGCAAAGTTAACTTATTGAAATTTCTAGAGTATTATCTTTTAACTAAAAGTGTTTATCTGGCTTATTTGTTTCTGTAAGTTTGTCTGAAATACGATTTATAAAATGATGTAAAAGAAGACAGACACCTTATCACAAACAAGAAAATTCACCCACAACGAAAAGACTACCAGCTGTCTAATTTTACCCAAAGTTAGAAAACTTTCAAATAACATCATTCCATCAGCACAAAAGCCTTTATTATCCAGGCAACTTAACTATGTTAGAAATTTTGTCATGCTATAAAGGACATGATAATCGTGGTTATTTACTACGCCTATCAGGTAATAAGAGTACCATTAATAAAAGCTGTGACTGGTTACTCAAGACTATAGACCTACATGTGTACTAGCATGGCATGAAGAAATTGTGTCAGAATAATATGATACTGTTATTTGAGTTTAAAACTCTGAAAAAAAAAATACAAGAATATAGTTCAATATATTTGAATGTATGTTTCAAATTTGAAATAACAGAAAGAGAAACTAGGTAGCAATATTCTATGTTAAAATTAGTGATACATGGCCATTTAAAAAGAAGGGTCTTTGAATCAGAGAGAACAAATATCCTTCTAATAACAGAATCAAATCAGTAACTTATCAACCTATAAGCTATTACAATGCACACTAGATAGTCAATACTAGAAAATAGACATTTGTCAATACTTTACAGTTGCAATGCCTTACACTGGATTTTGATTCAAAAATAACATTGGCAGCCCTTCTAGATTTAAACCTTGAATTAAACATTAATTCAAAATAAATGGATGGATCTTCAATTAATCGTATCTTCTGAGATTCATATTCTTGAAATTTTACTTTCCAGAATTGACACTAAAATAAACCTGAACTTGAATTACAGACTTATTCCAGATTGCACCTTTCTCAGAACGGAAAGGATGAATTTTTTGTAATGTTTAAGGTCAACCGTTCTGAGAACCCTTCCAATTCTGGTCCACCTTCAGGTGATCTCCGAATGGTTCTCAAAACCGACTTGATTTAATGATGATGGCCTGAAAGAACAGATTCTCCATTTTCTGAGGTTGATTTGGTTCTTACTTAAACTTACGATAATCACATAATTCCATCAAATATACATTAATCTAGGAATTTTACTTTCAATATGTGTCTTTTGCATATATGATAGAAAAAGTTAAACATTAAGTATCTTTTTAACTTTCAAGCTCAGATTATTATGGACACACATGTCTCAAATTTTGCAGGTGAGCTATGAACAAATTACTGATTAGCTTAGCTAAAAAAAATTACTGTTTCTGAGACTAAGGTACGATTGGTCAAATGGATGGCGAAAATGTCCCTGTAATGTAAACCCTTAATGTAACCCTTTAGTTCAATACAGAGCCCTACACCATTTCCTGCCGAATTCCCTCATTATTCAGTGCCATTGTTGTATACATTCGGGTAATTTCATGGAGACTTAATTCAACTTCTTCAAGAAGAATTCCACAGATAAGCGTGCTGAGAACGGTTTCCATTTACACTACAATTGAAGATTGTTCTCAGACTGCTTGATTTACTGAAACGTAAATTTGGCATGTTTAATTGAAAAACTTTATAGATGCCTGGTGAAAAAAGAGCAAAAGTAGATACATAATTTAATGGTTCATTGACTTAGTAAGGTGTAGGATGAATCAAATTTCATACATATGACATAAATTTATGCTTTACAGCATTGAATGGTTCCATATATAGATTTTCTTACAGCGTAAGCCATTCTTTATATATATTATAGAGCTTGCAGCTTTATTTGAAAAAAAAATTAATAATCTAATAAAAGCCTGAATCCAGCCTATTTTTAAATGCTGTTGAGCCTAAAAGAAACTGTACACCCTTTTTATTGAATTTGGCAACATCTTCGTGACTAAATGAATAAAAAGAAAGAAGACCATAGACCTCACAACATAAAGCCAACAATTTTTGTCATTTTGTGATGTATCATTCATGAAAAGGAATGGCCACCTTCAAACAAAGTGATTGTAATTATGAAGCCAGACCCAACAAGAAACCAGTTTAGACTTTTTTTTCTATAATTTAACATAAAGCCTTTATGAAGAGAGCGACTAATGTAAACATTGCACGGGGATCTATATTTTACACTGCCTCCGTAGAAGATCTACATTTTCATAAAAGTATTTCAATTGACAGTATTTAAAATAAGACCCATGTCTAAAAATCGGCAACATTGGCACATATACCAACATTGATATGCCCTCTTTTGCTATTACATATCCATTACTAAAAACATTTTCAAGGACATGGCGCATTTGTCCTAATCATATGATTAATTATTACTGACAAATTTTGAGTAATAGTTTTATTTTACATCTTTAAACTTATTAATATTGAATTCAAAGTTTGCTTGTATAGTAACTATACTGAAGTTTCAAAAAGGTTCAATCGAGTAACCAAGTGAATGGAAACAAATGATCATAAAATTTCAGACAGATCTCCTGTAATTTTATTCTACTCTAGAATAATAGTCCAGAGAGGTCAATATCTTTGTAAGATCATGTCTATCCATTTATAGTTGGATCAAGAGTAATTAGAAGGTAAGAGATTAGATTAGATTAGAACCACTGATTCCAATGGACTAAGCCCAAGAAAAAGTTTTTTCTCTAACAAATTCTAAAAAATGAAACAGTTTACATTCAGTTAAAAAAAAAAAAAAAGAAAAATTCATCAACACTTTGTGTCTAAATAAGACTTATGAATAGTCAGATTCAGAAAATTTCTCTTCAGTTTTGTCTTAAACTTTTCAAATGATTAGAGGTCATCAAAGTGCAATTCTATATCATACATATGCTATACAAATTTAAGAGGTGATCTGGGTTTATGTGGTTTGCAAAGAGAAAAGAAATACTACTTATTAACCTTTTAATACCTCAACCAAAATGCAATTCATATCTAGTCTAAATTTTATCATGTAATTGTCATATCATTTTCTTTATTGTCCAAGAAGGGCAATGAGTATTTGAACAAGCTTTCTCTATTTGCTAGCCTCTGAGTTCAACCAGGTAAATCAGATAGAAATAACTGACTATCCACAAGAGCAGGATATATCACAAAAGCCAGAACAATACTCTCACCGAGGATGAGTGGTGGATTTTAAGGTGTATTAATTGTGTGTTGAGTCGTGGTCTCGTGGTGGTCTTGGCCTCCATCAAACAATGAAAAATCACTGACCCATTGAAGAGAGTAAAAATAGTCCAATGAATTTTAAGGCTGTCTTATATATACATTTTCACAACATGTAGTGCAAAATTTCAATGTAAGAAATGAAAACATGCCTCAAATTACACTAAAAAAACTACTTGCTTGATATAGCTCCTCTGAAAGAAAAGATATAATGCTCTGAACATATAAAATCAACAGATATGTAATACTTTTTTGAATAGATCTAAAAATTAATACTCAATGTGGGTAATATCTCTTTATCTTCAAACATTAATCTCAGAACCTTAATTCTTAGGCTATGCTAGTGTTCACAGTGCTAGGGCTGTGGCAGCGCCAATGGGCTACAGGGGGCACCCCTAACTGTACCTCAACTTTATTTTTAACAAACTTAGAAAAATAATTATTTAAAAGTTTTTTCCCCAAAAATGTGTATCAAATGTACCAAATCAATTCAGTTTTTCAGAGATTTTCTTGAAAGAACCCTCTCCGATGCTCCAGGAGAAGCTTGCAACTATGGCAACCTCCACAGAGTTTAAACATTTTGAATTCAGCCTCAACAGTTGTCTCCCCATTTTGTCACTCTACTCCCTATTGAGATGAGAGGCTGGCTCCACCACTGTGCTAGAGCATACCTTTTTCCTATTCCAAGTTTGTCAACAAGACCAATGAGATAAAAAAAATAATATTCAAGTTTGAGGCACAGAAGAAGAAATTATGTGATTTTTAACAGTTCAAATACTTCTGAAACTCTCCAAAATGCTGATTATTGCCGTTTTAGCTTTATATTTTTCGAGAGTTTGTATCAAAATTTTCATGTTGATTTCAATTTGACACTTAATGTACACTGACTGTTAATGGGTGTTTTTAGTCATAAAGGTTATTGATATATAGGAATTTCGAACACTCGTATCTTCTATATAATAACACTAAGTACTATGATAATAATACAGTCGAGTAACCTAATTTCGTGGAAACCTATTTTTCGTGGATTTTCGGAAATGATTAATAATTTACATGAGCGACCTCGCGTGACCTCCGCATTAGTTTGTTTTAATAAACATGGGTTTTCTCTACAATATCAGTTAATAGAATGAATTCAGTAATTTCAAGCAAGGTAAAATGTATTAATGTATACTTTGACAAATACAAAATGGCGGATTTCACTTATTACCAAACGTCACCATTTTTTATCGGCCGAATTTCATTATAATCCCAAGCGGTAATCGGAATTCCAAGTGTCGTCTGCTAGAATATAATCCAACGAATGAAGTCACGTGATCAACTAGCGGATTCCGTGTCAGCAGAAAATTTCTATGGAACACAAAGTGGACCATATTCTTATGTTGTTTCAATGACTTTTAGCAATAAATCACGCTACGTGTCTTATTTTGTCAGTCACTATTTTATTTTAAATCGTGGTTCTTTCAAGGAATTGTCACTAATTATAATGAATTGATATTAAAGATAAATACTGAGAGAAGTTAATTATACCACCCGGTATCCATATAACGTGTTTTTCTGGACTCATTTATAGATCAAATATTGTACACGAAAATAGGTGACGCATTCTGCCGCCATTCCCGAGTTGGTTGCTCATGAAATATGGGTCAAAGTGAAGGATTCATTAAGAAAATCGAAATAAACCAATTTCTATTATTTTGTAGAATATCTGAGGACACATCTAAGACATAAAATAATTTCTTTTTTTTTAACTTTGACGAAATTCGGTGTTAAATCCTTATATCCAGGTTACACCACTGTACTGGTAAATCAAGATATACATAATTGCATATACACTCAAAAAAAAAACATCGGAACTGTCACTGTCATCTTCTGAAAACCAATATACCTACTGTCCTCATTGACAATATATAATATCCATGAGAACATACAACTCTTTTTAATTATAATAACCAAAATAAAAATTCATGCTACGAAGATTTTATAAATTTTTATTTTTATATGAGTACATCACCAGAGTGACATTATTGAGAGAATTGCCGGCAAAATAAAAATGTGAAATCAAGAAAAATGCGTAGATGATGCAATTGTAAAGAATAAGATTTATTTTTGAATTTAACTCTCCCTATCACCATTTTTTTCACTGCAGTTTATGATAATTGAGGTTTAATAAGCCACATTCCTTTGTCGTGTTTGAAGGATGTGATGCGTTCCATTTTGGGCAGACCACACACATTTCCCATTGAAATAACTTGATTCTAGGTCACCTTTCAAAATGGCGGACAACTTTACCACTTCAAACGAACAAGAGCTTTTCGGAACACGAATAATTTGGTTTTTAAACTCCAAGGGAATAAATCATTATGAAAAAGGAGTATTCTTACCTTGTACCCATAATTCCTCTACATTTGTTTCGATAGTTCCTGTTTTTAATCCAACACAACACAAAGATAACAACAAAATTCCAACGAATACAACTTTACCACAATGTAATTGAATAAAACAGCCAGTACTATATAAGTATTTTTGTAAATGTAATCTTAACCACAATGCACACGTGTTTCCTTGGGCTTTACCCTGAAAGGTAGAATGATAAAATATATTCATAAGATATTATTAATTGAAAAGTTGCAACCAGTTTACATTTGATGAATGAAATAAAATTGCCTCAGGTTATGGCGTCACGCACGCTGATCCACGTTCTAAACAAAAGCACGTGTCTTCATTAAATTTGATCAAAAGTTGTAAATATGTTACATGAATGTGATTGTTCATTGATTAATTTGTCTTTATATTGATTAAGTCAAGTCCTACTCAAAAGTTTCTTCAAAGGGTAAGAGTTTACGGCCAATGGTAGCCTTGTGTGTTCGGATATGTAGGACTATTATTGTCACTGAAAAGATGAAGGGATTTGAAATACTAAAGGACAATTGGGTAGAGAATGTTATAGTATTATTCCCTTGTGATAAATAATTTGAACAGTATATCCATAGTTCCAAAATTGAAAAGATTTAGGATGGGAACTGTTCTATCAAGCATTGATAAGTCTCACTGTTTCAATATGTTTATCTCTTTCTAGATGATCTACTCTTTTCACTTCCAAGAGATCCTTACTAAGTCTACATTTATCTAGTAGACTAAACTAAATGGCAGAGAACTTTCATTTATGAAATGTAAACATCAGAAAGCATGGTATATCAACTGTATACCATGCGTTAAATGATAGAGTTCGGCGTGTAATGTTTTGTCAGAGTTCATATAAGTAATATAATATTTTCCTACCTTCTTGATTTGACTGTAGGCTAGTTCAGCATTGACCCAGCTTGTCCTTGTGTACAGTTCGGGTTCCCCCGTTTGATCATCGGTGCCCTGTCCCGGTACCGTGTTCATGGCCAGACCCTACAAGAGTAGTACGATAAAACACATCATTTAAAGTTAACATTGAGAAAATCCATAGTGTGCCCCAGATACAGAATCTTCGTTAAAAGTCACTTTCATTGAATACTAAGTTCCAAAAAGTTCAGATTCTCACCTCCGAAGGCCTATGTGCTGGATGAGACCAGCGTTCCATTGCCTAGTCCACATAAAACTTGTAGTTTGTAAGGAAAATCCACGACAATACTCAGTTATTACATTCATCTAACAGTATAATTCGGAAACTGTTCTCATTTACATTCAAGCTCCACCCTAATGCGCGCCGTATGGTGATTGATGTGAAGCAGCTAAAGATGTTGATTGGTTAGTTTCTGTGGGATTGCTCTTATTACGCCGGCCCCACATTAGTTGCCTAGCAACAGGTCACCCAGGTAGTAGACCACCCAGGATTGAGAGAACCCACGTTCGAACAAACAATAATGTTCAAAAGACTCGATGCTAAAAGAAACCTTCAACCAGATGTGAATCAGAAAGGCCGAAACGTAATACCACATAGCTCTGAAATATATTCTGCTCTATATATATTATACTTAGCTATAAATTCAGTTTTCTGATTGAAATTTGATTTGAATGATTTTGTCACTGTTTCATTTATTTTGAGAAGTGAGGATGGTCACATGGCAAGCTTAAAGATTCAACGAAGTAAATAAAACTTAAAGTAGTCAAAACTCAATAGAAAAAGGTAATAATCAGTCTCGAGTAGCCCTATATTATGTAGCCTATATACTGTCATCGCCAAGAAGCATTATCACGTGGAAAATAAAAAGACAAATTTTGTTCTGAAAGCATATGCTTACTAGGTGAACGGACTTCTTGGGGGGTAAACAAGGACAGAACATTGAGTTTATTTAATTAAACGTGTACTTTCGAACACGGGTAAGCCTATACATGTATAACAGTTAAAATCATTTTATTTACGATTGGTTGTTTCGTTTATCGATATATTCGGACAGTTAGGCCTACAATTATAGCTATATCTCTTAAAGTATCTGCATTTAATCTGCAATAAGGTTTTGAAACGAATAAATTGTGATGGTGTAGTATAAAAATAGAAAAGAACCATCGTTTGTCCCATCTTTTCATTTCAATAGCCTGTTTCTTCACACTCATTACAGCATTGGCAGCTTTTGATTTGAGTCTTAGGCTAAACTAGGCTACGACGGCTTGAGAAATATTTTTGGCCTTGGATATTCCGCTCCATAACGTGGTGCCTCCATAATCTTTCCCTCTGAACAACGGAGGTTTTTTTATAAACCTTTCATATCACTTAAAAGGGGAAACTGATGTAAACGATTGGGAGAGACTACTCAGATCTTACATTCATCGTTTAAAATAACCGAAGGGCTACCCTTGTGCAACATAGCAACGTGTAGCCTACGTGGCTTGATGTACTGTAGGCTTCTTTTTATCGACCTTTTAACCCGTTTTCTTATTAGGCTACGCAGTTCAGAGTGTGAAAACGTACCATGTTCCAGATTCTGTTTTGAAACTCCTTTACATTTCTGATAGTGTTGGGTGTTATAGAAGATACTCTCCTATAGATCGAAGCACTGGTCAAGGTCACAAGAAGAGAACATACATCAATTATTTATCAATTTGGGTAAAGATTTAATTGAAATGGTAGGCTACTATAAAATTTAATGTTCTGCGCTGTGTGCAAAGAGAAATTACAACAATGTAAAGACTGAAATAATACCATGCTTACAAATAATCCAAAAAGTGTATAAAACACATAATGCAATTGTTTCAATGAGTCAATGGAATGGGGTCCAATTCGCCATGGACAAGTATTAGATTTTTTTTCTCTTAATAAAGCAGCTGCAGTAGACTAACCAAGCGTTTAGTGAAAATATTCGGAAATTGATATTGAAGTAACTTATAATATTTTTTTTTCAGTGTACTTATAGGTTATAGGGTATGATTTGATTGTCATGGTGGATATTTAACCACTTAATACAGGTTTGCAATTGATCGATTCAGAAACTCTCTCCCTGTAGGCCTAATCGCTTAGTCTTGGGTTTAGCCTAACAGTAGGCAATAAGGGAACTTTTTCATTGGGTATTACTATAATATCTTCAATGTGATGACTTCGCGATTGGTCTTATGAAGTATATCGAAACGATGGCCGCTAAAGCATGTTTTTTAAAGGACGTCAGAAAAGGTTACTAGTAAATCGGGAGTTATGTCCCTTATAATTCGGCAAGAACCATAGATATCCTATCTCAGTGGGCAAGAACACCCTGGAATGTTAGTGAGATGGTGCAAAACACTAGATTCTAGTATACAGTTCTATGGTTCTACCAGGCTTTTTTCTTCGATTACGATCTATACAGTGGATAGTTTTTAGTGTAATTATTTGTGTGGATAGTTTTTTAGTTTTCAGTTGTAAGAGTGCTGTAAGCTGATTTTGTGTTGATGAAGCATCATCATCAAGTTGAGTTCATTCAAGAATTCATGCGACAGTGACGACAGCAATGTGCGGTCTCAGAAAAAGAGACTTGATAAGACTCACACTTGTACAATGTACTATGTGCGGCTGCAGTTGTGCGAAGTTAGTTTGTCTTCGTTCTTGTCATTACAATCCTTGTTAGGGTTCAAATATTTGTTTACTTTATTTGGAATTAGCTGACATGTGGTATGTAAATCCACTTTAGACCATAACAAAGTGAACACTACTTACTTGATTTGTATATTCAATTATATTAAAATCTGGTATTTATTACACGTTGTTTATTTTTAGTGAAAATTATATCATCTTTAAAAATATTATATGTTATATTAAAATGTGATCATAATTTTTTTGATCATTACAATTATTCATAAAAAATCAACTTCTATTTGTCTGTTATAGAATTTGATAAAATGAAATCCGATTTATTTCTGATTACCTCCCATTAAGGAACATATTTATTTTTATGTACATATGAGGCAGAGCACATGCAAGCACTCATAAACAATAACAAACGATTATCTAAGCATTTTAATTTCATTTATTGGTTTATTGATGATGTCCACTCCTATCCTTAAATAATCCTAAATTTAGTGAACAGTATATCCCGATGAATTAGAAATTAAAAACACAACCGGTGACAATAAGTACGCACACTATGTCTACGGGGAAAAACAGTGTAAAATGACAAGCGTGATGATTTTAAATTTTATATGTCAATTCCCCTTTTTGGTGTAACTATATTCCGCACTTACCATCGTCGGCCGACATTTCAAAGCACGCTTGAGCGTAATATGTATCAGCGATGTATTGAATTAATTATTACTCCATATAGGAGTTCAAATATTCTTTCATTTCTGAACTGCTGCGTGGGCGTATATCCACAGTAAATGGAAGTATATTGCCGTAACTCAGCGTTGAATTATATTTATATATAAATTTATATTATATTATCAATAAATGGTTTCGAACAAAACTATTTATTTTTCTGGTCAAAATAGAATGTCCATTAACCCCTTGCATACTAGTAAAATATAACCGTGTTAATATATACGAACAATAACAGAAATAATTTGAAATTCTGATAATTAATTTATTTCGATCAGAATGAAATATATAATAATAGTATTTGCTACTGATTACCTCCCTTAAATAGCTTACTCTTGTTTAATATGACTGCATCTGCTTGAGTAGATCAATATATTCTTATATAGTATTGCTTTAACCCTGTGCCAGTGCATTCTGTTGGATAGTAACTTGTAATCTCTTATATAACTGAATAGGTTCACTGTCATTAAAGATGGGTTCCCTTATTTTCATTTATAAAAATGAAAATGCTTATACTTATATGCATAGAAAGTATAGGTGTTCTAATGACTAAGAACAAAATAAATCCATAATTAGCTAAATTAGAGGAGAATTCCAATAAGTGGCCGATCAAAAAAGGTCAAATAGTCTTTTTTTGTTTATCCAGACTGTACTTCCATGAACATTTATGATTGATTAAATACTATATGCAATAAGAACATAATGACATGATGAAGAATACATGATAATTCATCAGAAACGCCAATAAATCAAATAGTTTGCTTAATTTGACATTAAAAATTTCCAAAACTAGGTCAAACTGCTTAATTACTCCCCGTTTTTAATGAACCCTTTTAAAACAAATTCAGTTTGATCAAGAAGATACATAGACATAAATAATAAATAGAAATATTTTAAGGTTTAATTTACGATATTTTTGAAAATGGAAACTTTTTACAAAAAACGTAATACCCCTTTAACTGTTGAAGTCTGTGTTTTTTGACACAAATCTTTTTTATGTCGGACTTTGAAGAATTAAAGTGATACTACGTCTTAGAATGAACATAAAATTTTATTCTCAAGAATTGTCAATATGAGTATATATTCACCAGTGAACTTACCTGGTGTCATAAAGTTACAACAGAATCCCTGTAAAATCTAGAAAATTGAAAAATTCATAAAACTAAGTAATTATTGAAAAAAGCTTAATTATAATATTAAGCGTTTTTCAATAGTTAATTGCATTTTTATTAAGTTTTTTTAAGGATTATAGCCTATGAGGATCCTGTTATGTTATTTATAACACAAGGTATATTTACTGATTAATATATGCTCTTATTGGCTAAGTTTAAAATTTTTTAATTTTATGTTTATTCTAAGACGTATAGAATCCCTTTAAAAGGGAGGTTTTGCGTATATCGAATGTTCAGATGATCTTGAAGAGTCAGTATTAACGGATAATTATCATTACTTTATTCTTTATATGCCTATCTAACTGAGCTAATTCTTACAGAACATAAAATTTATAGTTTAACTACGGTCCATTACGTTTCTCATCCGCATCGTGGCTGCCGTGGCAAATTACGGTCTGTCACGTTTGTCTACCCCGCCCCGCGTTGTCTCACGTTCATCCGGCCCTGAAGCGTGATTGCCTTGGCATGAGCGTTTATTCTTATGATTGCCATTGCTTGAGGAGTTTTCTTTTATATACCGTGGTGACAGACGTGCTCCAAGCCACTCGGCTTCCGTATGATCCGTAGGAGGCCTCGACAGACGCACCAAACCTGGAAGAAGATGTGAACAAAGCGAGGGTCGCTTCGAACCCGGAAACAACATACAAACATCCCTGGTAGACCGAGCCCCGAACCTTTGAGCATCTTGGAGGAGCCGCTTCATCGCCCAACGGCCTGTCACAGATAATTGGATAAACCGTTAGGAAACATAGGCACAACCTATCAAAACTTGCATATAGATCGACAAAAACGGCAAAAATCCCATGGTGCAATACGTTTCGGGCAAACAGTGCTGCCGTTGTCACCAGGAACGTAGTGTAAACCTATCATTAAAGGGATTGTAAAGAGGTTTTTCTGAAATTTTTAGAAATTGGTTGTCCAAGTAGTACTCAACACAATGCAGTCGTCTGTATCTATTATTCTTCCTAAAATTCCTATTATTTATATTTACAATTTTCTTTGAAAAGTGATGTTGTGTAAAGCATAAATGAGTTTGACCATCCTCGCCATCAATGATTTGCATATTTATTTTTTAGAAAAAGGATACGTTTATTTCCCCTTTTTTCCTGTTTTTTACGATTTGTCAGAGGCGGATTAACCTATAGGCAAACTAGGCAGCTGCCTTTCGGCCCATGGAAAATTCGGCTCATGAAAGATTTTGTAGCTGTAAAAATTATCAAACAGTTCACAAATTTCCACGGGACCATCGAAAATTCGGCCCAGCCGATGAGAAATATGTGCCATTTCTTGTCAGCATAGTGCTTTATCGCCCGGTTTTGTTTTTTTTTTCGCTTGATAAAGGGATTAGTCCCGAAACGTAGGTCTTTCGACTTTTTACCTACCAACCTACCGTTTTCACGTTATCGTATGATTTATTTTTTATTGTTTGCTAGTCGACTTTTTATTAAAATACCGTTCGATATTCATATTCCCTAGATTAAAACTCCCTAGAATGAGAAATTAGGCTCTCTACAGCTCGTTTGCCAACGGTCCAACAAGTCCAAAATTCGCCACTGTGATTTGTGTAGTTGCATCAAATGATTTCACCTCTATCTAAATACTCTTAAATTAACTGCTTTTCATAGATATAAAATTAAGTCTCGAACTTGGTCAACAAGTGTATAATATTAGTTGAACATACCAGGTGCTATGACTAAAGAATCTATATATGATTATATATCTATTAAACTTAGTAATTATTGAGCATGTTTTAAAAGTACTATAGTTAATGAATTATTACTCAGTTTCATGGATTTATTTGATGATAGAGGGGTTCTTGTGTATCAGGTAAATCCACTGATGAACTCATTTTAACCAAGTTTAAAAATTTCTAATTGTTTGGTCACCCTGAGAGGTAGTATCCCTTTAAAGGCCCAAACAATCGATTGGTTTCTAATTCAAAAGGGAGATAATCGATAAGATGAAACAAATCTGTATTTTCTCCAATCTAGCCATACATGAAAAGTTAAGAAGTAAAAAAATATAACATTATTATTCATAACTTAATTTTTGTTAAAAAATAACCTTAAGTTTACTCAAGTAAATCTCACTATCAATACTGGAGAAAATACTATTTTACAAATACCATATATTTAAACTACCATATTATCCTATGAACAAATTACACCATCTCATCCATTACGACAATACACTTCATTAATGTAAAAGGCTATATGCCCGCAGCAGCAAATTTCAAAAATTTGAATATTTGGACTCTTAACGGAGCATTTATCCATACGTCAATAGGTTCATTATGGTATTAATGGATAATTTGTGGTTTCGTTTTGCCGCATCGTGCCCAACTGCACAAAGACATGTAAAATGAAACTAGGTTTCTGATAAACTCCGGAATGGCCATTTGGTTCACATGAAACGAACTATTTCGATCTGTTGTCCCGCATCGATTTTCTTTTTAATTATTTTATTCCAGATTTTACAATTTTTCAACTATAGTTTCGATTTCCCTAACAGGTCCAAATTATAAATAAAACAGATTAAAATATTCCGTTTCATGTGAAACAACTGGTCATTCCGGATTTTATCAGAAACCTTTAGTTTCATTTTACAAGTCGTTTTTGTGCAGTTGGGCACGATGCGGCATGTTGGGCAATGCGGCAAAACGAACCCACCGGGCCCTGTACATAAATGAATAGTCTTCAGTGCTATACGAAAAACGCATGATTTCAACTGATAAACCTCAAACAAAGAGTTTCACAATTTATTTATTTCGTTCACATGCTTACCTTATATTGTACTGTGCATAGAACTGTTTCGTTACTTTCCATGAGTTGAACATTGACTCGACCATAAAAGGCTGGCATATGCCTATTGCCAAGTAAATTGGTAAGAATTCTTTCTGAAGATTGATTTTGATAGGCTAGAATTCATTATATAATTGAAAATTCGCAAAACGAAATAGTTTTCAGTTTAGAAATATTATTCTCCTCAAATAACAACTTTTCATGAGTATTAATAAGTTATTTTGTTTTGGTATAATTATGTAAAATATAAATTATATAATAACGATTTAATAAATATAGATTTACAAACATTCACATAGACATTGCCATTCGGCAATTCATGGCAGTTTCCGTTAGCTGAATCTGACTCACTAGTGAATGGTGTCTTCTTGGACGAGACTTTTTACTTCCAGTATAGCAGTGCTTTGTATATTAATAGTAATATTGCGACCTACATATAATCCTTAAATTCAGATACTTGGGGAATAATTCTGACACACACACATTTAATGCTATATTGTGACTATTGGTCATCCAATGATACATTTAATTATCAGTTTGAATACACGTTTTGTTTTCATTGACTTTGATTACAAACGCTTGTAGTCGCGAACAAGAAACGCGTGATCATGTGACAATATTGACATAGTTCCGGTGAAAAAAATGGCCATTCATTACCATGATACGTTGCGGAGCGCAGGAGTAACTTGTTTCACAGAGGCCGTTTGAGACATTGCGTCATGTGAACGGAAACAACCGAACTATTTTATTTTCAATTCGATACTACTAACCGAAATGAAGTCTTTGAAAAAACGAGCAGGCCTGTACGTGGAGGCAAGTGGGGTTGAAAAACGGATAGCCTGTCCAAAAAATTCTGACAGCCCACCAATTATATACTTACTCTAGTCCTCGATGTCCACATTTTCAGTCACGTTTGGTGTTGGCTTCTCCATCATGTTTGGTGTGGCTTTGTGGTTGACTAGTATCTTTTGGTGATTCAAGTTTTTGCACAGCCGGTTTTTGATGAATATAGCGATGGAGCTTCAACCACAGTGTCCGGAAGACTGTTCAATCGGTTGACAATGTGGCAAGGGAATGCAAACTGGTGCATTCTTTTTCCCGTAGTAACTTAGTACAGTTTGTATTTATGGCCTTTTCTTGACCTCGAGCCACTTTGTGAGGCGGGGATTTGGGTGCCACTTGTTGTCATATATTATGGACGATCTTATGTCTCTTATCATGTCACAGTGTCGGGAGGTTGGGTTTCCTCAATCTATCTTCATAATTCAGATCTTTGAAGACGACAGGTATTTTGTTGCCCTTCTTTGGACTTCTAAATTGCTACAATCTCTTTCGCTCTGTATTGATTCCAGATACTAGCAGCGTAGTTGACATCTGGCGAGGGTTATGAATTCTGAACGAATTCAGATTGTGAAATACCAACCAAAATCCGAAAAATTGAGCAACAGAAGTGAATCCAAAGGACTCAAGGTACAAAATCAGAAAAGCAGAATATGCACTCCAGGGGTAAACATGCACCACAATTAAGAACCAAGACAATACAGGAAAAAGAATTCCAGTATACAGATCAAAGCACTGGAAAGAGAAGAGCAGGAAACCGAAATCACCTGGCGTTCCAGAAACATCAAATCCAGACACACACTCTTAGTGGAATGTGTGTTCAGGACTGACAATAAAGAAACACAGAAAAGCTTTGCAAAATTCTACTGAATATGAACGAGAAGAAGTATACACACTACTAATGAGACTTAAACTATACCAACATTAACGGGGACACATGGATGAACAAAATATGGGAAACCCGTTCCTTGAGTGTATCAACTCATGAAAAACTACCATGGGTCGGGGATCCGATAACCCACATACCCTGGATCTCTTCCTTTCGCTTTCCAATTCTCTCTTTCAGTGTTCCGTCCACTGCTATGGTATCTGGTGTACTTTTGCTTGTCGGAACTTTTGCTTGTGTTTTCAATGTTGAGTTTTTTTTTCGTTTCTTCGTTGTTGTAACTGGCGAGTCGTGAATTTTTGTTTTTTATTCTCCCTTCGAAGGCATAATCTATATTTTTGATGCAGGTAGAGACTGCCTCTATCAATAGCCTCTTAAACATGACTGATTACACTAATTAATTATAGCAAAATAACTAATTACATTATAAACTTACGTACGCCTAAGCATTTGCAGGTTTTCAAAAACATAGGTTATCTCTACAATGTCAACATGCAGAAATTTTACTATCGTTTCAAAGCAATGTTAAATATATTATATTTCTATACAAAATGGTGGATTTCAGTTGTTACTAAATTTCACAATTTTTTATCGGCCAAATTTCCTAATAATCCCAAGCTGTAATCGGAATTTAAAGCGTTGACTGCTAGAATTTTCCAGTGAAGTGAGTCGTGAGAAATTAGCGGATTCCATGTCAGCAAAAA
The DNA here is from genome assembly GCF_000327385.1 of Lottia gigantea. Classification (NCBI taxonomy): domain Eukaryota; kingdom Metazoa; phylum Mollusca; class Gastropoda; family Lottiidae; genus Lottia; species Lottia gigantea. Next base: position 506,298 of record NW_008709190.1, on the reverse strand, counting down.
ATTCTATGGACCACAATGTAGTAGGCCATATTCTTATATGTTGATTCAATGAATTTTAGCATTAAGTCACTCCTACGTTTTACTTATTTTATTTTGTCAGTCACTATTCTTTTTATTTAACAATCAGCTCAATTTCATCTGGGGGTCTCTGGCAGCCCTTCAAGGGGCGAAAACTCCCATATTTGGCTCGATCCTCAGGCATTTTCCATATAGGCCACTGTTCACATTTCTAGTACAAAAGTAAGAAAGAAACGGAAACTTGTGCCAAGTTATCAAAGAGTGTTTATATTTTTCATTTGATGAAATGTCGACTTGGTTTACAAGAATATGTTGTTTGTTCTCTGAACACCCTTAGATGATAATCTCTTGTATAAAGAGAAAGGTAGACCTGGGTGTGTGGTCCATTTGATTTAAAGGTTCCATTCAAATATTCTTTGTTTTAACTATAAATAAATGGTGCCTTTAATTATTCCTACAAGACCCAACAAAAAGGTATATGAAATTCCTACCAAGCACTGCTATTGTCACAACACGTTCGATTCTCAGAGATACCACTTTCTAGTTCTTAAATGCAACATTTGTACCATTTCTGTCAAAGTGAATGGATTGGCTTAAAGTTGAAGTCCGACCTGGACTTTGAGTCTGGGGATCAATCACAGTTAAAGGGCAGGTCAAGCAAATTGACACGGACATAAGGAGGCCACTTACTACAGACTAAAAACCTTGAATCAAAACCTTATAATATTTTGCATTACCATAGGGCTTGGATCATACAATTTTCAATACAGTACATCAGTAATTTGGAATAAATTACCGAAATCAATTCGTCAATGTCAATCTGTGTCTGCATTTAAATCAAAAGTGAAAACTTGGTTGTTTGGTTACTATCATTAACTCACCAATTGAGATCACTGGAGTGCGCCTTGAGAAATTCCACGAGGATTTAATTGTTGCGCAATATAAATATCATTATTATTATTATTATACAGCAAATTAAAGAATGAATGTGGATCTTGGGGAAATAAAAGCTGCTTTATCCAGCTTTCAGACAGACCCAGACAAAATAGCCGCGAACTGCAGTTTTTATCTCTTCCATCAGCTAGCTTAGTTTGTGATAAATTGTAGACATGATTATTGTCATTCTGGATAATGCTACACGAAGCAGTTGCTATATTCTAGCAATTTATAAAGCAAATATTACAACTTTATCTTTCAAAGAATTTGTAAAATCAATCATTAAAATAGGACATCCTGTCAATCATCAAATAGTATCAAAAAAATTCATGTATATATATTTTAATTGTTCAAAGAATACAAGTATATGTTTCACCGATTCCTTTACAAGAGGTTTAACCAAACATAAAAGACTAAAAATATTCAATTTTAGAATAAGACACATGTCTCTAATTCTATTGATAAACCTTTTTAATGAAAAATGTGAAAGTCATTCAGACAAGTTTACATCACAAATAATTAATGCAAGTTTTAAAATTATATTTATTCAGCAACACAAAAGCTGACAGCTGGAGGGAGACACATCAGTTAGTGAATTATAAATATTTCAAATTTAGATTTTTACTGAAATATGTAGAATAAAAATTTACAACTTAATGACGATTACAAACTAAGACAAATTGGTAGGTGTCTATTGTACACAAAAAACAAAAAAAAGGACTTCTCTTGTACTTGTTAAATAATAAATAAATATAACAATGTTGAATGATAACATTTTCTAACAATTTTGAAATTTGAAATTCAAGAGAATATTTGTCCACACAAAGGTTCTACCAAATTTATTTTTGAAATGAATGATTTTAAAATGAATTATAGAATTAATTATTTGTTTTCAGATTGAATTTTTTCAAAAGTCCAGATACATTTAACTGTACAAATCATCATCACCATCATTATCAAAATTTCCTGCATCTGCCCCACCTTGACTTGGTGCCTGACTTGGACCACCTTGTCCTGGGAATCTGAAATTAGAAAACAATGTATTGTATAATATCTGTTTTAAATCTCATGAATATAAAATAAATTAATACCAGGAAACAAAGATACACCCAAATTATCATTCAGTTGGCAAACTTTTATTCAATGATAGTACAATATTATGTAAATGCAATGAGTAACTGAATTGGATACTTTTGAATGCAATTGTTACATTGTTAAAACAAGAATAATGGAAATATAACTGTTACTAATATTAATTAACAGGAAATAAAGGTCCTATAAGGTCTATGTTTCAAATGATTATCATTACAACTTCTGATTTGTTATGTAACATATCTAATTTCTTTCCACAAAGATGTGCATGAGAATAGCTATACAAAGTCAAAATATTCCAGGAATACATAATAATTAAATACATTATTATAAACAATTGACCATTTCATAAACAAAAGCTCTTGTAAAAGAGAGGGAGGAAACTGATCACAATATCAATAATTGTTATATTATGATGTTGCAAACACCAGAATCCATGTAATTAAGATAGCTTGCCAGGCAAGGTAACATACGCCCACTGGCAGCTGTCAGAAATGATTAAACAGTTTTTAGTGACTACAGGGTTGCACAATATAGCTAATAGAGTGAAACGTCAAGTCAGACACGATATTTCGGTGAAATATTATCCGATCATTGCGAAAATCAATAGGGATCATCTTCATAATGACATTGACATACAAAATAAAAATCAAAAGAATCTGTAAACAATTGTAGCCTGTAAAGTGAGCACGAATTGCACAATATAGCTATTAGAGTAAAACGTCAGGGCAGACACGATATTTCGGTGAAAAATTATCCGATCATCACGAAAATCAATAGGGATCATCTTCATAATGACATTGACACACAAAATAAAAATCAAAAGAATCTGTAAAGAATTGTAGCCTGAAGAGTGAGCACGAGTTGCACAATATAGCTAATAGAGTAAAACGTCAAGTCAGACACGATATTTCGGTGAAATATTATCCGATCATCGCGAAAATCGATAGGGATCATCTTCATAATGACATTGACATACAAAATAAAAATCAAAAGAATCTGTAAACAATTGTAGCCTGTAGAGTGAGCACGAGTTGCACAATATAGCTAATAGAGTAAAACGTCAGGTCAGACACGATATTTCAGTGAAAAATTATCCGATCATCACGAAAATCAATAGGGATCATCTTCATAATGACATTGACATACAAAATAAAAATCAAAAGAATCTGTAAAAAATTTGTAGCCTGTAGAGTGAGCACGAGTTGCACAATATAGCTAATAGAGAAAAACGTCAAGTCAGACACAATATTTCGGTGAAAAATTATCCGATCATCATGAAAATCAATAGGGATCATCTTCATAACAACATTGACATACAAAATAAAAATCAGAAGAATCCATAAAGAACTGTAGCCTGTAGAGTGAGCACGAGCCAAATGTGAGCCAAATGTGAGCCAAATGTGAACGGACGGACGGACCGACGGGGTGATTACAATATACGCCCATCTTAAATGTGGGCGTATAAAAAAAGTGGCATCAAGTGATCAGAGGAGTAATCCTAGCCTTCAACAAAGAATTAAAGAACCCCTTGAATATTTTTTGTACAAAATACTTACAAAATACATTAAAGTCTAATGAGTTAATATAACTCCCGAAATGATCTTAATAACATAACAACATGGCATAGAAGGAAGACAAACTGGCGGATCCTCAACATCGAATCGTGGTATTTGCGAAGGGGAGAAAAACTCAAAATTTATTTCACTGTGTATAGTGCGCACCCCTTCTGTAAGGGGCCTATTTTTGGGTAAAAAACGGTGCATTATATTCAGAAATATACAGTATTCTATTCTTTGTAGAAAATCTCTATAAAACCATTCTTCCTGGTTTCACAATTTTTATACAAAAGACATTTCAAGACTTTCCTTCATTTCAGAAAAAATCTTATAATCAAATGAGTTTTTCAATTGTCAATGTACAATTTTATTAAGATTCAAACCGGGCTCAAATATATCCTCAATGGAACTAGAGAGTTTCAAGTTGCAATAGTTTCAAATTATTGGCTTACAGATGACACTTTGATCATAAAAAGACCTTTAGTACCATAAATAAGGGTGTTATGTATGGAAAAAATAAAGTAAAAATTAAGAAATCTTCAGTATCAAGAGGAACCAATCGAATTTTTCAGTCAGACGTATAAGTATTTGATGACGTCACTAATTGCAAAATATGCTTTATTACAAAAGGCCTGTCGTAATTTGTGATCAGACACCTAGTTTTAGTGGAATTGATTGAAAATTTAAATGGTCCAAATTGATACTATCGGGGTCCCCAATACTTTTGATAATAAAAATAATAAAAATTTGAAATGGGAGAATTACTACCCCTATAACAAGTTTATTGAATTAATTATCTGCAGTATAACTTTATAAATGAAAAATAAAAAAATAGAGAGAAAGCCTAAAGCAAAGGTTCTGTATAGATATCAATGCCAAAGTTTTAGCCTATTCTCCACATTTTATGTCACTAGATGTAACATGTTACAAACAGTTCTGTTTATACTGTATAATTAAATAATACCCTATTGTACATGTTAAATGCTATGTTACAGCTGGGCTAAGTGCTTATCAAAGAGGGGTTGATAGCGTACAGATAACATCCAAATGTGCGGTAATGTAAACAATATCAGGTGTGTCTATTAAAAGACAATGCCACTTAGGAAAACGATTTATCTGTTCCTTAGATAACTCCTGAGAAAAAAAAATGTGTAAACTATTGTACGAATGTGATAGGGTATCAATAGGAATTATTAATACAGGCTCCACATGAATATTGTTAAATATAGAAATAGTAAAAAAAATAGAAGTGCACATTATATTGATTTGATATATCTGTATCTTTTATAACTAAAAGCTGGTGTGAGAATATAAATAGGTAGAAACACATTAAATGACCTTCTTCCTTTAACTTATTCTGTCTGTACAACACTTGAAAACTGGCAAAGAATCTATATACAATCTGTGGTAGGTTTGGCCACAAGATATACTATAGGACTTAAAAAACGAATTCCATTCACGCTGATTTATTTACCTTACAAAGTTTTTTCTCTTCATTATTGTCCACAGAGACTTTCTTTCATTTGATATATTGACTGATTCAAATAGTGATTAAAGGAATAGGTTCCATTTTTTTTTATCTAAGTCTCAGAAATGGGTATTTTTTTTTTAGTTAAGGTAATAGTGTACCCAGCTCAACATCAAAATTTGAGCCTTAAAATCAATGTGTGTCTAGAATTATCTGCCTTTGAAAGTTGAAATAAAATTTAAAAAGATGAGTCGACTTTTCTTGAGACTTAGCCATATAGGAAAGATATATTTAGAAATAGAAAGTGAAAATCCTAGTTATTAGGTATTATTGAAACTCTACCTTCAAGTGATTTAAACAGTGATTAATATGGAAACTGAGGGCGAAATGTAAAAATAAAACACATTCATCAATCATATTCACGGCTAAACATTGAGTCAATTAAAATGAAATATATTTTGTACTGGTAGGAAAAAGTCAAGACCAAAAGGGCTTAATTAAATGACTGTTAAGAGTCCCTTATTTCACAGGGTCAAAACTGCGTTCATTTCAAGGTGGTAAGATATTTTGTTTGGCAAAGTTCTTCAATTCTGTTAACATGATGTCAAAATATGATAGTCTCTCTAATACTGTAGCTGTTGGAATTAATATACAACATCATATTCATATAAAATTTACTTCTTGGATTTCTGAGGTGTTAAATTGTAAGTTCATCATCATGTGAGATCAAAATGTATCGGGTATTCAAAATTTAACAGAAGTCAATGCCATTGGCCCATATTAATTATTCAGTATATTACAGAACTAACTTGTTATATTCAATTTTTGCCGATAAATCTTATCACAAAGACAATCCAGATAGAAAAGTTTTAGATGCGCCACAATGTGTAATCAAAACTGACAAAATTTTTATTTTAGTCGTGACTTCGGTTCAAATAAATTGTTCGTTTCTCTGTTTGAAGCAGACTTGAACATAACATTATAGATGATTTGGGTACATTCTTACTCAGAAAAGGTATACAATAATATATTGGTCACACCTATTTGACCAGTAGAACAGAATGCTGGTGCTATTTTAATTACTTTTTAATATTCTTATAAGATCCAAATTTAAGTACATATATGAATTATTTTAAAGTTTATCATAATATCAACTTGAATTTTAAGACATTTACATTCTATTTCTAAACAATAATCTAGTGTCAAGAAAATATTTTAAGTAATAATGAGTAAGGTCTGCAAGTCATCAGCTATAACTTGACTAAAATATAATACTTTTTTTATTACAATTTTTACTATTTTAGAGTAAGGGACACAATCCAATTTATAGTACAATCAACAGATCACTGTTAAAACATCTCCTGTAGCACAATATTGCCCTTCCAGGTGCAGGGTTCAATCCCGGCATAGGTTGAGATAATACCTTTGGATTTTTCAACCCGGTTTCCCCCTGTCAGCAATGTAGGTAAGAGGGAATGACATGGAAAAAGTTGTCTAGTCGTTTGAATGGGACAGTCCACCGAGACCCCGTGTGCTACAGGCAGTGCACATTAAAGATAACTCAACAGTTAGAAATCAAAAAGAGCCGGCTAATGCAGCTGTCCTGGCAAAATTTCCCTCATGCTTTCACGCATAAAAGGATATCACTGGAAATGTGTCAACACACTAAAGAAGGAGAAAAGATTGTATACACTGTAATGATACCATAAAGGGACTTCTCCAGCTGTCCACACATGCAATAAAGCACACACTTATCCACCTATTACGCCTCAGTACGTGTGTTTAAGGACATATTTAAGCAGAATATTGGATTTAAATAGGAGTTTAATATATTCTTTATTCAGATTTAGTTGTCCTTTTTGTATTCAAAAAATATAAATCTTTAAAGAATACATGTTTTATGAAATAGTTATATGACATTAACTTGATTCAGCTGATTACATTTTATGACTATTTCAATATTATGTTACATTTATATATTGATGATATCTCTAGGTTTGATATTTGAACGATTTGAGTTTGGTCTTTATCTTGGCCAAAAGTTGAATGTGATGTTTTTTCACCCTGACTGGCTAACTATCTTAATATAACTAATTAAATCTATTAAATTTTTACCTGAAATTTCCACCAAAACCTCTGCTCTGTTGTAAAGTCTGGGCAAACATCTCATATTTTCTGATATCATTATCACTAACTGATCTTCTAGCAAACTTCATAGATTCCTCAAAATGAGCTCTAGAGATTTCTGGGACTGGGTCACTCTCTTCATAATCCTAAATAAAGATTTCAATAAGTAAGAACAATTCCGACATTTTGTACTCAGTATCATCTTTGCCAGTCACTATTTAAAGGGACATTCCGCATTAAGTTTTCAAAATCGTAGTAAATTACACCTGAAAATATTTCTAAAGTATGCTACAGTATGCTATATCTATGTATCTTCTGGATCAAACTGAATTTGTTTTTTTTAAAATTAAATTAAAAACAGACAGCACTAATTGCCAATTAAGGAGTTCGACCTAGTTTTGGTTATTAGTTGAAACCTTTCGAATACGTCAGACGTATGTCTCTACAATTAGGTGCTTATTTTACAGTAGTTTTCTTTAGAGCTTACAAAAAGTATAACAAACTTTCAATGTTCGCGTAATCTTACTTAAACTTTTTAAGCAGTTTTGGTGTTAAATTAATGGCTGGAATTTTTTTCTAAAAGTTAAAACTTTCAGTTACATTGAAGGACACATATCTCTAGATTTTGGTATAGTTTTCACAAATTTGAATAAAATAAAGTTTTGACCTACAAAAAAAGCGGAATGCCCCTGTTGAATTGCTAGACAAAAACAGGAAAAAAGAAAATTATAAGGAAATTAGACACAATTTCAGATGACAAACGCGTATATTTATATAAAACATACAGACCAGGTTATCTTTATGTTCAATATATGGAAGTAATGAAAGGAAATCTACATCTTAAGATCTAATGACAATGAAATTCTCATCTATAACTACTAACCATGTTAGAATCGGGATCTTGAGCTCTTTGTTTCTCAAAACGAATTTCAGCTTCAATAGACTGTCTGATAGCTAGTTTACAGGCTCGTTGACAGATTTCAGTTAAATCAGCTCCACTGAAACCATGAGTTACTTTGGCTAAGTAATCCACATCAACATCTTTAGCTACTGGTGATTTACGAAGATTAGCTTTCAAAATAGCAATACGTGATTTATCATCTGGTAGAGGAATGTAGATCAATTGATCCAGACGCCCAGGTCTCAAAATAGCAGGATCAATAATGTCAGGTCTGAAATATATCAAAATAGAATCTTATTAGTATGTAAATACATATTATAAGATATACGATTTATGCAAAAGAGGTGCATTCGATTAGAGAGTTCTGAATAGGTTATGTCCGTTTTAAGTCTGCCCTCAATAGTAAGGAAGGGGAATATGTCACTTGCAAAATTTTTCCATCTATTTCCTCCCCGCCATTTTGAATTCTGTCTACACCTGCTTTTTTTTCAGCACACGTGAAATGCGTTCTGAACTCTAATGCAATTCCGACATGTTTTATTGAATGAATTGAATTGAATCTTAAACATGCAGATCTCGCCAATCACACCACCCCAAGATGACTTAAATGATTTATTCCAATTCAAAGCTGATAATGATCTGAAAACCTGTCAATTGATATTAGGTTCTATATGCCTCTTCAACCAACCTGTGACACTTCAGATTCATATTGTCATCACTTAATTGATCTAAAAGGACTTGTAAATATACCACAAGCAATGTTTGAATAAACTGTTGTACACAAACCTGTTAGTTGCACCAATAATAAAAACATTTTTCTTAGCACTCATACCATCCATCTCTGTTAATAACTGATTAATAACTCGATCAGCTGCTCCTCCTGATAAAATACAATATCAATTTAATAAGTTACTTTAATTTATTCTCTCTCAAAACAAAACAATTTTTTTTTTATGATTTTGAAAACTATGTTAAAATCTAAAAAAGTGTCTGATAATTGTTGAATTTAAACTTCTCATAGTGGTCGTTGATCACCTATGACCTGTTCAGCTTGTGTAAAGCTGCACAAGAAAGAGGTATGGAGTAAGTAGGGAAGACATGGGAGATGATGTTTATCACAACAGTCAACCAATGCCACTATCTCTGCATAAACTGCAGCCAGCTTTTGAGTAAAAACAGAGACTGTGTTTGTTGTTAAATCCAGTCTATGCCAAGACAAGTCTGTGCTATGTTACAGGCTATTGGTTGGACTAAGTTACAAAAGGTAGAATATTCAACAGAGTGCAAGTTTTTTTAGAATGGGAATATCTACTGGTAGTCAGGGTTTAACAAGGAATCATCAATTCCACTGATGTTTTTATTAATACAAATCTACATACCTCCATCTCCAGCATTGCCACCTCTAGATTTAGCTATAGAATCTAATTCATCAAAAAATAACACACAGGGTGCTGCTGATCTTGCCTAAATAATAACAAAAAAATGTTATACAAAAAGATTTAATAGATTACATCTAGTTACCTTCTATATTGCCATATATACTAATTATAGCTTATTTGTAAATCTTACTATTTGAAATGAACCTTCAAATAAATTCATTTTTTATTGACACACTTCTCAGTTTCAAAATAACTGGATACTACTAATTATTTGAAAATATAAGCAGAGATAAATTCAGAATTGATGAAAATCAAAACAAACCTTATCAAAGATTTCTCTGACATTAGCTTCAGATTCTCCAAACCACATAGTGAGCAACTCAGGACCTTTTATGGAGATAAAGTTAGCTTGACATTCATTAGCTATAGCTTTAGCTAGTAAAGTTTTACCACATCCAGGTGGACCATAGAATAAAACACCTTTTGATGGTGTCATACCAAACTTCAAGAATTTCTCAGGATGTTCAACAGGGTACTGAAATAGAAATACAAAAATTCATTCAACTTTTTTCTGTATTTTTCTTGGGTGATGACGATGAGCAGTATCATGTAGTGTGGAATTAGAGAATCTTGCCGAAATGGAAGTACGCTTTTTAAATTTACATTTTCATCACAATAGAGCAATTGGTGCTAAAAATTTTATTGATATTTGACTTTGGGTTACTATAATGGTGAGAATATTTAAGTCATTTCAAAATATGAAATTCTGTAAAAAGAAATTAAGTTAAATATATCCATTTATATGCAAAGGAATACATACCTGGACTAATTCTTGTAGTTCTTTCTTGACATTTTCTAAACCACCAATATCTTCCCAGGATACATTAGGTACTTCAACTGATGTTTCACGTAAAGCACTAGGATTACTCTTACTCAAAGCCCACTGAAATGAATAAATGTGATTTTTAATTATCAAAAACTTTGTTAATAATACCTTAAAATATTTTTTAAATATGCTATTAACATCCATATAGCTACTGGATCAAACTGAATTTGATTTAAAAGGGTTAATTAGGAATGGAATGCACTAATTGTTAAGTATGCAGCTTAAACACATTTTGCCTCATAAGACTTGATATTCTTAAATGAAACCTTTAGAATACAACAAACGGAATAGAATAAAAGTGAACATTTCTCTAAATTTTGGTGCATAGTTTCCATTCATTTCAGCAAAATATTTTTTTTGACCTACGAAGAAAACAGAATAGTCCTTTAATAGACATCTATTAAGAATATTCTAATTTCTAGCCATGTCATTTCACATGATATAACTTTTCTTACTAATATACCAATTGAGTGCCAACTTCACAGAGCACAAATATTCACTAAACAATGGCATTTAAATCTCTCACTATAATCTTTTCTTAGTATAAATCATCATAATCACAATCATGTCAATACAATTAACTCCAGAAATAAAACTTACTCTGAAATTGTCCATAGTAACAGCTAAAGAATCTAACACTTCAGCATCAATATGTTCATCTTCTAAATCAATCAAGTCCATTTTCTCTCTAATCTGTTGAAGAGCAGCTTCTGAACAGAGAGCAGCCAGATCAGCTCCTACATGACCATGAGTTTCTTGACCAATCTAAAAATACAAAAATATTGTGAAAGTCAAACTTACAGGCAGTTGATGGAAATTTTCCCTCATGACTCTTTTCGGTTTCTAGGAATATCAGGTAGGTTTTCAGTTTTCTAAAATTTCGCGCACCACCATTTCTTTATTTCCACATTTTTCTTTACCAAATAACTTATACTGTCTTTTATGTTCCAATCAAAGTGAGATACTTTTGGTAATATTTTTACTCACCTGTTCCAAATCTACTCCTTCAGATAATTTCATGTTCTTGGTATGAATTCTCAGAATTTCTAATCTTCCAGTAGCATCAGGAATACCAATATCAACTTCACGATCAAATCGTCCTATAGACAAAGCAATAAACAAAATCAATGTATAACTGTATGATTTGTATCTGAATTCATACCATCAATATACTTGACTCTGAACTTGCAAGTTATCTGATAAGCCATTTCTTGGTAACAGTTCATAGTACATGGTGTTTTGTTCTTGATGAAAGTTGCTGCCAGGGGATGCTCAGGTGGGTCAACTCTAATCACATACCAGAGGTTGTTTCAATAGATCTGAATATACTGTTATTGTTTTTTCTTATTATTTTGCTTGTTAAATCAATTTCATTTTTCAAGAGGAAAATTTAAAAAAAATTCAAAAACATACCAAATCTTCTGAGAGCAGCATCAATGCTGTTGGGTCTGTTAGTGGCGGCCATTACAATAACATGAGCTCTTTGTTTCAAACCATCCATCAATGTTAATAATTGAGAAACAATTCTACGTTCAACTTCACCATGTGTCTGTATTAAAAGTTGTAATATAATAAGTAAGATTGTATACTGTAGAGTGGAGTATCAAAATAACAATAATCATAATAAAAACTGTATCGTATTAAAATTATTCTTGGTTTTTTCAGTACAGGGGGGAGTAATACTTGTTCATCAACTTCACATGCTTCAAGCTTTTGAAAAAGAGTCTGAATTTAGAAGGATTTTCAGCTTAACACTTAGTTTTATATCAATTTTTAGATATTGCGATAAAGATTATTTCTCAAAAATCAATAATTTTGATCTGTTCAAGGTAAACAAATTTATTCATCTAATTCAATATAAATGGCAATAGTCAGTGGCAATTTTTGACTTGGTCAAAGGTGTATAATTAAATTATTTATTTCAATTAATATCAATCCGAATTTTTCATAAACTGTAATTGAACTCTAGAGTATTCTTCAAAACATTCTTATGAGAAACCAGACAAAAAAAAAACATAGATTTGTTAAAAACCTTTTCTCTTTTTGGTGCAATAGCATCTAGTTCGTCAATAAATATAATAGCGGGAGAATTCTTTTCTGCTTCTTCAAAAGCTTTTCTTAAATTACTTTCTGATTCACCAGCAAGTTTACTCATAATTTCAGGACCTGGAAAGAATTACAATATTTGTTTTTAATATTAAGATATAAAGATAGCCCACCTGGCAGCTTTGATTTTGATTAAATAGTTAGCAGTACAGTAACAATCACCAGTATGAAATATTCAACCTTCAGTCATACACTTCTTTTGAACTCTTTGGGGCGATACTGAATAATATTGAGTATGAGTTATTGCCCATGTTCTTGAAAATGTGTTCAATTTTTAGCTCGTGAAAACTTTAGAAGGCAAATATTCAATCTTCAGCGCCTTACTGAATAATATAACCAAGTTTTGTCAAAATCCAGCAAGAATCATGCCTTTTAGTGTTTAAGAGCTAAATTTGAAAGCGTTTTCAAGAACAAGGGCAGTAACTTATACTAAATCCTTGGGTGATTACGAACATTCACACCAAGTTTCATCAAAATCCATGAAGAATTGTGCCTTCTAGAGTGATAACGAGCTAAAAATTGAACGTGTTTTCAAGAGCAAGGGCAATAACTCATACTAAATATTTTTGATTTCTCTGATTTTCAATAGGCTTTATCCTTGGGTGATAACAAACACTCATACCAAGTTTCGTCAAAATACGTCAAAAATTGTCGCTTCTAGAGTGTTTACAAACTAAAAATTGAACGCGCTTTCAAGAACAATGGCAATAACTCTTACTAAATATTTTTTGATTTTTCTGATTTTCAATAGGGTTCAACCTTGGTTGATAACAAACACTCATGCCAAGTTTCGTCAAAATCCATCAAGAATTGTGCCTTCTGAAGTGTTTACGAGCTAAAAATTGAACGCTTTTTCAAGAACAAGGGCAATAACTCATACTAAATATTTTCGATTCTTCTGATTTTCAATAGGATTCATCCTTGGGTGATTACGAACACTCATACCAAGTTTTGTCAAAATCCGTCAAGATACTTATATATACTTACCGTTAATCAGGAAAAAGAAGGCTCCAGTTTCATTAGCAACAGCTCTAGCAATCAGTGTTTTACCAGTACCAGGTGGTCCATACAATAATATTCCTCTAGGTGGCTATTATAAAAATATACAAATTGACAATAGAAGTGATATGATTTCAATCATATAATCCAAGTTAATCTTTATCTAACTTGAATACATCCCTACTCCCTGTACTTAATGATACCACCTGTGACTGGATCTTATTTTGATGAGTTTCTATGCAATCATACTCCTTGGTATTCCATGAGATAGATTGTCTTTTCACAAGGTTAACCAATCTTATGAACCTTCTTGACTGATGAAGGAATCAATCAGTTGGCATCCTAATTCTTCATACAATAACTATATGATTGGAAAATTCCCAGAGTATAAATCTAAAGAATAGACAGCAGTTTTATATTTACATGCTAACCTTAACACCAATAGCTTTAAATAATTGAGGATGTCTGAGGGGAAGCTCTACCATTTCTTTAATTTGAGCCAACTGTTTTCTACAGCCACCAATATCATCATAGCCAACTTCATTTAGAGCTTCTTCTTCTTCCTAAAATAATATCCCTTTCATTTCAATATTTCTTAATAGCTAATTTCAATTCAATTATTCTATGCTTAAATTATGACATTGCATTCTTCCAACTGATAATCAAGACCATGTCATAGAAATACCACAAAGGTTATATATAATATATATATATTATGTTTTTATAAACAGTCATGACTAATATAATCTTAAATAACTTAAATCATCATTTGAAACAAACCTAAAATATCGGTTCTCGCCAGCATCATATTTTTATTCAATTATTACTGATCAAATAGACTATTAAAAATAACCTGTGTTATATCCTTCCTTAATTCCTAACCTTAGGATGTTACAACAATTAATCTTCAAATCATGACCGCAATCAACATCCCAAATCAGTAATTATTAAGAAAATCTATGCATAATGTAATTTTTTACTTATTACCCATATTAAATGTGCCTGAGTAATGAATGTGCATATGGATATTACATAAATATATAATTGTTTTATATGACGTTGAGGACTCTCCTGCTTCACTGTTATGAATAAAGGCTTAAAGAAGTGTTGTATAATGCAAATATCTATCAAGAGTTTAGTAAATGTTACCAACCTCACGTTTGACAGGTTCACCTTCACAATGAATAACTGTATCAGGTGCTACAATACAGTAGGGTGCTGGGTCAGTTTCAATAACTTTAAATTCTACAGCTCTCATTCCACCTCTTATCAAAAAAATATCTCCTTTTCTTACTGGTCTGTAAGCTTCCAGAAAATAAGGTTTCAGATACACCTCAAATAAATTACTGAAAATAAAAACATCATATATAAATGAAATGCAGATTTGACAAGACTCGACTCTAAACAAGTTACCTTTATTCTTTTTTTTTTCTTCCTCCAAAATATCTATGATTTAAATTTTAAAATACTACATTAAATCACATATTTGAATGTGTAAAACACTTTGGAAATTTATAAAAAAAAAAACACCTGCTTTTTCAAAAGCCTCAAGTAAGAATTTTTCTTAATTCACAAAAGTTTTCACCCCTTCCCTTGTCAAAAACTACACCTGTGTAGTTTCATCTCTAGATTAAAATGTTCAAGAACCTTTACAAATTTTCATCAGAAATGGCAAATCAAAACGTGTCAAGACATTTTTGTTTGAATGCAATTCATTATCAATTTCTACACAAGTAGTTATGAACTTAAAACAAATAGTAAAAGAATCATTGCAATATATCACCACTATTATTATAGCTATTTATAAGAGAGGCAAACTAGGATTTAAATATTAAATTTCTTACCCAGTCAGTCCCTCAACAGTATCATCAATAGGTAAAACATGAACTCTCTTTCCATACTTAACATCTGGGCAGGCTTGAATACTGAAATTAATTCAAGAAAACTCAATAAATAAAAGGTTGAACCCTTACGAAATTCTTTGACAAATTTTTATTTCAAAGCAAATTAACTAACTGGCAACTGGTAATTAAATTGAAATCCAGCTGAGCTATAATCTGTAAGCTATGTGTCAATTTAGACTCAAATTCAAGAAAAAATTTGTAATACGTAACGTGGGGTTACTTACCTTACGACATCACCAAGTCTAACTCTTAAGTTATTTCTCACACATCTATTGACACGAATTTTATCATCTGTAACAGTGTCATCTGATAGAACGATACAAACAGTTTCTCTTCTTCTTTTACCTTTTAACAGAACTGTATCTCCTCGAAATAACTGCAGTTCGTCCATTTTTTTCTACACAAAAAAGAGAACAACACAGGTAAGACATTCTTTCACTGGAAATTTAAATTTCAAAACCATCCATTATTAATTATAAATATAAAATATAAAAATACAACTAAATTAGCTTTGCTAACATTATTTATTTCTAATTGATTTAGGAAATATGTTGTTACTCAAGAGTTTCATGCTATGCGATCTTCAGACAACTGACCTATTTTTAGCCCGTGTCTCTATTAAATTTGGACAAGTACAACTTATTCTCATGTCTACACTTTAAGAAGAGTTTGCATGTTCAAAGAAGTTCAATAATTATACATTGTTACTGTAATGTTAATTCTGATGTAATCTCACCTGTGATAGTGATACAACTGAATTGTCATCATTGATGGCTTCTTCAACAAGGAGTCTGTTTGGTTTCTCCTTGCGTCGTAAAATAGCTGTGGCCAAATCGTCACTGAAAAATAAAACAGGAACAACTTTAAGCTTAAAATCTTGTAAATTTTGCAGTTACAAGTTGTAATCAAAATACAATGTTTAAGACCACTTAACCCTTATTTGCGCATTTATGTTTATGTTATGAATTCAAAGGAATTGGAAAGAGGTTTTCCAATATGTGTAGGCCTATATCATACTTCTATGAAACATTTGAGTTAGCTCATATTCCATTATATTGTTCTTCAATTACAGGAACAATGAAATGGGACTGTTGATCCAAATGGAGCAAATACAAATTAAATAAGTGCTCTTGCTGTCTTGGTACACAAACACAATACAGGGAACTATAAGATTTTAATAGAAAATTAAATTCAATTTCATTATCATAAATCAATAAAGCTAAAAAACATATTGAAACTTTACATACTTTTCCATGATAAAACAACAACTGCGTCACAATGTTCCACATGCAAATGTGGTCAAAAGAAGAAACAATTAAGTCTAAGTATAGTGTTTGTAAATAGACTGCTTGTTGATAATATGATACTCCTTTTAATATTATATGGTATCTAGGCCTAATTCTAAGAAATCTCTCAAATATCCAATAATATTGTCATCCTTTAATACCTTGTTAACGGAACCACAAATGAAATATTACTAAAAGATTCTAATACATCATTTCAAATATATTTAAGATCACAAAATAAGGATCTATATTTAGCATATAACAAAGACCATGGCTCTGATGTAGCAAAATTGAAAATTATAGACCAGTGTGTAAATGACACGTTTGTTTTGAAATGAACGTCATCAGCAATATCAAAATGTAATGAATGAAGATATTGTACAAACAAGAATTCAATTTGGACCAACATATATTCTGTTTACCTATGATGATAGAGAAAAGGGCATTTTGCGTAGTGAATATATCCTTTTTGAAACTGAAACAACGAAGTCTGAGTGAGCACAAAAAAAAAAGACGATGACGAAGGCGATTCGATGGAAATTACATAAAGCAAATTTACATTCCCCTTTTTGTAGAAAATATATAAATTCTAAATATGAATATTTCATAAATTTGTGATACCTTCCAGACTCAGCCATTGTGTCTTCTTATTTACTGTGATCGTTAGTGAGAAAATGCGAACACGAGAAACGCAGCAGTCAATGTGTATCTCAAGATGGATGGTTTTGCGTATCACGTGACTCGAACGCTTTTATGGACAACAAACTTGGCCAAAAAATACATAACGGTATCGGGAATCTACTAGGAAAAATGTATTTGAGGACCTTAGTTTCATAGCTGTGAATTTTCTGATCTAACTTCTGATAAAGTTATATTTTATTCTAGCCTCTGTCTCTAGCCAGTCCATAGCAAAGAGCTATATGATAAATAGGCCTAGTCTACTTTTAACACTCTACAAGTCACTATTAGACTATTTACGGATTTACGCGTTTGATATTTATCTCGTAAACACTCTTCAAGTCACAATTCTTTACGGATTTTGACGAAACGTGGTGTGAGTGTTCGTAATCACCCAAGGATGAACCCTATTGAAAATCAGAAATAAATATTGAATATGAGTTATTGCCCTTGTTCTTGAAAACGCGTTCAATTTTTAGCTCGTAAACACTCTAGAAGGTACAATTCTTGACGGATTTTGACAAAACTTGGCACGCGTGTTTGTTATCACCCAAGGATAAACCCTATTGAAAATCAGAAAAATCGAAAAATATTTGGTATCAGTTATTGCCCTTGTTCTTAAAACGAGTGATCGGTAGATCTTGGCTTATACCAAAATCCAGAAAATATGTCCCTGGGCTTAATTGAAAGTTTTAACTAAAAAAAAAGTGCCGTTGTTTTTAACGCCAAAATTTACGTAAACTTTTTAAGTTCATTTTGCTTTTTCGGAAAGTGTTGGAAAACTTCTGTGCGGATTTAAGCAAATCAAACGCCTAATTATAGATAAATATGAATGTCTCCTATGTTTAGTAAAGGTTTCAACTACAAATATTGAGTCTTTATGAGACCCAAAACGAACACCTAACAAGCTGTAGGCCACACTACATTTTTAATTAACTCTTTTAAAACTAATTCAGTTTGATCAAGTAGTTACATAGATGTAAATAGCATATCTTAAAATATTTTGAGGTATAATGATAAAATTTTTGACAATGAAATTTTTGCACAATCCTCGCTTTACAAGTGCCCTAAGCTCCCCACCTTTCCACAGGCAGAGACAAATTGTGCTGTTTGTCTTCTCTGAATCTTTACGGAATCTATGTATGTTATCAGATTTCGGACTACCCCTAGCGAGAGTTACAGATATTTTGGAGAAATGTTGGGTTGTTCGGACTGTCAATAAAAACGGAAGATTTATTTATAGAAGTACACACAAAATGGTGACGTCATTGACTCGTGAGGTTTCGTTCACTTCAAAATGGCTGGTATCAGAGGTAAATATCCAAAGATCTTCATAATTTATATCAGTATATCTGATAATTTTACTTTATTAAGTCCAAATCCTTCATATTTTTTTCACGTTTCAAAATATAATTGTCTCATCATAAGATCTAATATCAATATTCGCTTGAATTTTGTGGATGGTGAAATGACAGATCTTGCCTACTACTGACACTCACGACACGTTATTGGCACTACCTTTTTTAGGCTACACTGTTTCTACTCTATTGTCACTTTCTTCACTGTTTGAGTGTTTCAGTGTCATTGTCACTACTCAGTACTTTACTCTACTGGCAACTCTTATTGTCAGTGTCACGTTAGAAAGATAAGAATAAGAATAATATTTTCATAAAAGGCTTAGAAGTTCACAACGTAATTGACTTCAGACATTCATTGATAATTCAGATTTTATAGATTACCTTGCTTACTTATCAGTAGGCCTACTTTTAAGAATGAAATGAAAAAAAATAGTGGATATTTAACCTTTTGCCAAAAACAAATTTTTCGGTTATAATTTGATGAAAAGTGTGTTTTTATCAAGTAACTTTGTTGGAACCTAAGCTATTTAATGCATTTTCAATGCAAAATCATGCACAATGTAACTATTACTGACAAATAACGTAAATGTCATTAATTATTATGTTAATGGTCCTTACAAACTCATTTACTTTATGAATTTTCAACAACTCATTAATTCAATTTTTTCTCTTTCATATTATTTTCCTGAACCTTTTGCTGAACTTTACAGCGTAAGTAAAAAAAAATTATATTCAGTATGTCATAATTAGTTCATTAGTTAATTAAGGATAAGAAATAGTTGTGAATGAAGATTTCCAAACTGAAAACTGCATGCTGATGTGAAGTTACTAAGCTTAATCAAAGGAAAAGGACAAGTTTTCTTATGCATTTTGATTTGATTATAACTATAAGATTATAAGAAATAGGTCCATGTACTTTTATATCATTTCAATGTGAAAAATACTGATGCTTATACCAAATGGTATCCTTTCGGCAATGGTTGTTCTGTACAAAGTTCTTTTTTTTATATGAACTAATTTAAAAGTATTGCTTATTCTTTTTGTAGATTGATAGCTCTAGCATTTGCAGCAGCTATTGGTATAACATTTCTTGTTCTGGGATGTGCTTTACCACAGTTTAAGTAAGTTGGTGAAAATGTTACAAATAAGTTTTGATATTTTTCATGAAACTTTCTTTTAACTGTGCTAGTTTTCAAGGTAAAATCGAGGTTTAGTACAATGATATATCAATTTTAATATACTTTTACAGCATCAAGTTTGACTGAAAGGTGACTTTAGATCACAATGCATTTGTCAATCATGACCTATAGAAGTTCTCAGGTGTTTTGCTATTATATTTCAAGCATTTTGAATTACATTGTATGTAATGTCAATCAAGGATGCTCCATTTTGAATTTCATATAATTTTAGAACAGTTAGAGATTTTCAACTTTAAGGATTACCTTTGTCTTTCAGTGTATATTTTCAAGAGCTTTCAAAAGAAAAAAAAATTCCTTTCTTCCTCGATCTTAATACAAACTATTTATTAAAAACATTTCCTTTCTGTCCATCTGGCCAAGGATTACTGTCGGTCTATCTGCATTTTTTGTAGATATGATAGAGATGGCAGTTTTTGTGCAAGTTCATTGCTCTTGTTGACTAAAGCCCATTGAGAGCCCGGTGTACAACCATTAATTTTGGGGTGTTTTCTCACTTTGCAAGATATACATATTATGACTCATTTGATATAGATTCTCGACTTATTTAAGTCAGTTTGGAGTTACATGCCAGTGTGGGGCGACACTAAGCTACATTGTTATCAAAATATCATTACATCATGAATCATTGAATAATATATATTTGTATATTGTAGTAATTGGTGGCCTTTGTTTGTGTTATTTTTCTATTTTCTGGCACCCATCCCCACGGTGGTGTCAAGAAGACTATCTTCATTTGATAGTGCCAGCAGTGCTTTAGTTGAATTGTGTATATTTATTACCACAGGAATAGTTATCTCGTCAATAGGCTTACCTATAGTTTTAGCTCATGTTGGCACAGTAAGTATTTTGCCTTTTTTAATGATTTTCACTTTGCCACGTATAGAATGATGTCATAAGTGAGGTGCATGGAAGAATGGAGATAATTACCTGGAAATTGTAGATGATGTTACATTTCAAAGTATGCTTTATATGGTTAGCATTGAGCTTAATCAGCTGTTAAAGCAAATGGTCTACAATATCCCTGTAATATACATTTTATATGATATACACTCATAGTATGACACAGAAAATTTATATTTCTAGCAGACTGACTTAAAGATGTGTCCATATTCAAAGAACATATGTGTACTATTAACTAAGTCTTCTAGCATACAGATACTCAACTCAAAGACTGGGAATGAACCAAAAAAGCTAATATTTTTGCTGAAATTGTTTTCATCTGTTTATATGAAATATTGAAAATGAATGAATTTTAGTATTATGATATTGATTGTTATTTTCAGATACAATGGGGTGCTTGTGGGTTAGTGTTAGCAGGAAATGTTGTAGTGTTTGTAACAATCATGGGATATTTTGCTGTGTTTGCTAATGATGACTTTGATTATAACAACTGGTGAGAAAAGGCTAGCAAACTTTAATTTGCTTTTGATATATTTCAATCGAAAAAAATGAACAAAACTTCCGTCATCTTCAATCATCCAACAGAGTCATAGGATTAGTTAAGATACTTTTGACTGCAGCCGAATTACAGAATAAATCTGAGAAATTAACAAGTGTCTAATGTGTAGATATAAAATGAAGGGCTGGCCATTTCTACATTTATGTACATAACAATGAAACACATTGGAGTCAAACTCAAGTTTTAATCAGGAAGACTTCTTTATGCCCTCATGAAATGTTGAGCATATTTTGTCATCATTTTCATCTGTCTATACTCTTGTGAACATTCTGTGGAAGATACAGTTCTGGATGGAATATGAGAAAGTTTGTAAAAATTACTCAGAACAGTCAAAAGACTTTTGATGTCAATTGTATATGACTCACCAAAAATTTTAAAAATGCTTTTATTTGGAAGAAGGGTTTTTTTTTTTTGGTCCGCTAAGCTGATTTATTATTGCAAAACTGTATAAAGATGCTTTTATATAGTCTTAGTTCTATAATCAATACTAAGATTACACTGCATCTGGATGATATTTTTACTTTTATTTTTCACACAAAAAGTACTTAAATGGACAGATTCACCATTAATTTGACCAATCATACCTTAGTTTTAGAAACAGAATTTTTTTAGCTAAGCTCATCAGTAATAGTGTTCTTAACTCAATGTCGAAATTTGAGCCTTCAAATCAATGTGTGTCCAGAATCATCCCTGTTCGAAAGATTAAAAGACGACTCGTCATTTCATGAGGATCTGAAGACTATTGACATTATATTCAAGACTCCAATCAACCCCGAAAATGATGAATCTGTCCCTTTAAACATCTCACTATGAAAATAGTTCTTCACATGAACACTGTTTTTATCCCCTGCCTTATTTTCATTCTTTTCAAATCATATGCCATCTTCTAGTAAAGTCTATTTATATTACAAACCTTGTTTTTGACAATGAATATAATTTTGTTTTGTGTGTACATGTAAATGGTTTTAGTAATCAAAGTTTATATCAAAAAGAGAAAAGGTAGAGCTAGAACAATTTATTTAGTACTGGTAGTTGTTTATTATTATTATCATCAACCTTAGATATTTCAGTTGAAAAATTAATGGTTTTGTGGTAGTTGACATTAATCTGTATCATATTATAAAACAAATGATTGAATAAGGTCTTGACTTCTTTTGTCCAACGAAGGAGTATACACAGTAGTATGTAATAACCATGCATAACGACATAATCCAGCCAATGACTGTTGGGGAAATACCTTTTCTGGGAATACCCTGACGTTACAGTACAGCATCCGTTAGCGCAGAAAATTGCTCAATTTTCAATCAGTCTGCGGTTACGTGGAAACTTTTGGGTATATGCAATAGGTTTTGCCGATAAATTGAGTTGTTATAACTAAAAAGAGAAGGAGCAGTTTTTTCATGCTGACGGATACGCACTATGCTTGCACGCCTACAAACAAAAGGAATCTGGGCTTAACTCTGGTAGTCAAAGCGTGGTATCAAATTTAATAATTATTGTGACAGATTTGTTGTATTTTTTTAGATATTCTCTTAAGATTTTATACTGTGAGATAAATGTATTTTAAAATACAATTGTGTATAATTCAAATTTCAGACAAGATAAAGAAAATCTTGCTTTAGTTTCTTGAAATATTCAACATCAATTTTATAATATTGTCTATCTACCCTTTTACCTAAAATTAAGTTATTTAGATTACAAATACTTGTATTTATATTGTTGTGTATATATATAAATATTGTTTATTTATAATCTTGTACTATGCTTCTGTAATTGCTTGTTGTATTATAGTTTTCAATAAATAAACTGATAACAATTTCCTTTGATCTTTTCTTTGTATTAATAATATTATAACTTGGCTTAAATCCTGGTTTTTGCATGATTAACATAGTTTACTCTGTAAATGTATTGGGAGAGGGTAGTAGGGACTGATAATTTCTGACATATAAGACTGACCTTTAGCCTCAACAACAAATCTAAATTTTATTCATGATTGTATTTAATAATATCTGCAATGTGTTTGTGTTCAATCATTTTGGGACATTGTATTTTAAGACAATCTATAGGCATAACTGTATCTTAGATGAAGCATGTTATCCACGTTCAAGGATAACACATAATAACCATTCCTCAAGCAGTCAAACCTGTCATTCATGTTTTAAGTAAAATTTATAAAACGTTTTCACTGTTATCAGATTTAAATAGCATAGCCCTTCAGGTTTAGTGATTAAATCGATACTGCAATTCTTAAAGCTTAAAGTAGCTTAGAGGTACATGAAAACATTTCTGATATGGATTCTAAAATGTAAGATAAGTATAGGCCTATAATATTCCTGTAAAAATAATATTCCATTCTGAAAGAATCAAATTTTACAAGTATCCTGGTCTAAATCTAGTATCCAAAGAGCAGTTTTAACCAATGAAATTGCAATAACTGAAATATCTTGATGGGAGAAGTAAGACTTCCACTGTTATTTGAATTTTGATGAACTTGTTATCAGCATTTAATTTTGAGAATTGATACAGAATGCTGTTATTCAAACATATGTTAAATGATTATATTCTAGGCCTACCTATCTTCCACACCAAGTCAAATATTATTTCTAAGCAGTAAGTAACATAGTCTTGATTGGGAATGTCTTGGGAATTTCAAAACTGTAGCCTAATTAATTTCAATCAAACATTTATACGGTTCTAAAATAATGTTTGAAACATTGGAAATTTTGTATTGGTCTTAGTCAATAATTACTTCCCTTGAAATAACATTTTTTTTATTTTGTAAACATTTAGATTTTTTTTCCAGTCCATTTGTTCAATGTTAATGCTATTTGAAGACTTGATATCCAAGTCTTATTAGGCGTCTTTAGCAACCAACATGGAAGACATGAAACAGCTGAGTGAAGTTGAGGTAAAAAATATTGCACAAAATGAGGTAAATTGAAAATAGAAAACAAGGTTTCAAACATATCTTAGATCTATATTTCATTATTTGTACATTTAGACGTCATTCATTACCGTGGTAGGCCTATAGGTTTTACTCCACACTCTTTTTCTCTCATTTCTTATAGGCCCATACACTATGCCATTTGTCTTCAAGTCTATAGAAATATAAAGATCAGTGATTTTCAATCGAAACATTTCCCTCTTAGGAAATTCATGTAATAATGACCTACTTTTTACACTGAAACTTTCCCTCTGTCTGTAGTCATGTTTTCCGTCCGTACTGCTTTTTTGAGAATCTATTAGGTTTATCCTGGAATTAGACGAATTTTTAGGCCTGGTGTAGTTCTATTGTGGTTGTCCCCTACTTACTGCAATACTGACCCTATTTTTGAATTAATGAGAAAAGTCAAAATTTTACTGAATTCTTAGCCCTGTAGATTAGGGTTAGTTCAATATCAAATCTACATCACAAAGCAAAGTTTTTGCCACTCAATAACAAAAATCACCATTGTTTGGGATTGTGGGATTCTTTGTACAATTGTTTGATTTTTAATTTTTCAGAAATCTAAAGGGTGTTTGATATTAGGAAGATTATTAGGTGTCTTACCTTATGATAGAGAGTTGGATATGACAACAGATATCTATATTGAATATATCTATGATCATATAAGTTATTGTGTTGAGAAGGGGTTTCCATGGAAATATATTTCTTATACTGTTCAGTTTGCAGATGAATTGTTAAAAACATCAAAAGGTGATATGTTTTTTACTTCTTATTGTTAATTATCAACCAAGGATATATCTTAGCAATATTAAAAAAAAAGATTATTTTTAACCTATTTTGTAAGTTATTGTTTTTGTGTGTTTGAATTGTGGTTGTTTAACACCTGTGATGGTTCCATTTTCCACAAATTTTGAGGCAACCTTGTGGAACCTATCCAAAAATTTAAATATAGAGCATTATGTTCTGCAGTATTGCACTCATGAAGCCAAAGGAAGAGCTAACGACTAAATAAGCTTATTTAAAAAAAAAAGAAAAATAATAATTTCTGCTCCTGTGAGCATAAGAATGGTTCCTTATCCACTATAAGCTATTGGAACATTTCAGATCTAGTCAGAGAAATGGGTCTCTAGCTGCACTACTGGGTAAAATAAAATGATGGAAATAACCAATTATTGTCGTTACAAATTTATAATTTCGATTATCGATTATCAAATTTCATAAACGATTATTGATCGATAGCCTGCTATTGATAATCGTTACTCAGCCCAAAACTAGTTTAAGCTGCTAAATAAACAATTAGTACACTCCTTTTTAATTAACCCTTTAAAAACTAAATGAGTTTGATCAAGTAGATACATAATAATATATGTAAATAAAGCTTTTATTTTAAAAACATAATGATAATGAAAATGTTGCATTGCGCCCCTTTAAGCTATTGGAAACATTTCAAGTTATTTCAAATTGTATGTTTAGATTTAATTTCTGATGTAATATTTTTAAAGGTAAATCTCTAGCAGAAACAATATCATGGTACAGGCAGAAATCAGCAGAGGTGGTTCATATACTGGGAGAGGAATTCTTTAAAAAATATACTGATTTTGTGTTCACAACTTTCATGCCTCATTATAAATTATATCAATATGTATTCCTAAATGAAAGAGAAAAAATGATACCACATGTAGATGTTGAAATCAACCCACCCGTCTCTCCATTATCACTGAAAGAATCTAAAGAGAAAGATATATTTGAATATGAACAGAGAATAGCAGAGTTAGAAAAACATGAATTAGAAAAGGAAAAGGAAATTTTATTAGAAAAAGAACAAATTCATGAAAGAACAGAAGAGAAGACCAATGAATTGTTGGAAAAAATCAAGTTGAATGAAGAATCTTTAACCAAAGAGGTAGATTTTTCTTGTTTCATTGAATAAAATAGCTGTCACATGCACATCTGTAGGATCCATTTTTTGAAAATGATTTCTAAATTAGCTTATCAATAAGTTCAACAGTGTTATTTCTCTACAACTTATCCCAGTGAGGTAACAAAGTTAAGATGCCAACAGGTGTAGGTATACACAACAACTTTCCAATATCTCCATGTGTAAGGGCAATGTTAGCTATCTAGCCAGGGGTTAGGTTATTTGATACCAAACAAGCATATATCAAATCACTACAAACTTTTGAAGAAAGTAATTTTATTAAAAATTTCTTCTTATACAAAATCACTGGGTTAGGTTAAATTAAATGCCTTTTTTTTTCAGAGTTTGAGTGAAATGATAAAAAATGTGATACAAACTCATACTTCATGTTTAGCAGAGGATCTCAAATTATCTATCATGAAAACACAGGAAAGTTTAGAATATAAGTTAGAAAAAACTAGTCTACCACGACCTCAAGCATTAGGTAAGCATTTAATTCAAATCTATTATTAACACAAAAAATGGTTCTATGAATGTTAAGTCAAGTGCTGACATTAGCCTATTAGGAGGCATCATGTTGGAATAAGAGTATGGTCAATCATGCCATGATATGATACATATCGTGATACAGTGGTGGGAGACATTGGTTCAAATTGATATCACAATTGATTTATCACGATATGGGTATATATATTTCTAAGTATGGCTTTTACTGGTTTTTGATACAAAATGCTCTTTTTTATTCTATCTAAAAACTTAAATGGAAGAAAAAAGCAAAAATTATCTCTTAAAAACACCCCATTCTTGAATATCATAAAAAAATATGTGTTTCATATAATAAGTTACTTGTTAAAATTGTGTAGATGATCTTATCTGGACAAAAATTTGATGATATATCATGATAACTATCATAAGCTTATATCACAATATGGCAATATTATGAACAATACAAATTCCTATATATTATGTAGTATTTATCTTGATACCAGTATATAACCCAGCCCTATCATGACACAAGGTTTACGATGCGTATCTCGATATGAGGTAATGGGATCAAAATTAACATTCTATTTTCAAAGTTTCAATTCATATTAATTTATAACTTTATAACTTTATAACTGTGATATTTGGAAATTTAGTTGATATGTAACATCCACTGTCTTATATAGTTTTCAACAATTTCAATCAAGTCTGTGAAAAAAATTGGTGATTCTTTTTACTAATTTTTAAAACTCTCCTTTTTTTTTTATTGAATGAGAGGTATCGTCAAGTATCGATTTATTAGAGCTAGAGTCAACTATATGTTTCAGGTCCACCACCAAGATATAAACCCAAAACACCAGTGAATCAAAAAGGTAGAAAGTCTCCAGAAACTAAACCCAAGTCAGCATCGAAAATAAGCTCAAAATCGAAATAATTTTAAAATCATTGTCCTTTGTTATTTTATTTATTAAATTTTATTCTAATCCGTCTGAATTGATAATGATTTTTTTTTATGAAAGGGTTAATTCACTTTCAATCCATTTTTTATCAGCTTTTTTTTTTAATTTGGCCACTTCAGTCAGGGCATTCTTGAACATTCATTTGTTTAATTATATTGCCAGCCAATCAAACTTCTGTCCTCTCCGAAGCTAGGATTTTGTGACACAAACAAAAAGTCTAGGCTATTCCCAAAATCATAAGACACTCAATGCACCTTTTGTTCGCATCATAAAATCCTGGCGTTGGATTGGGAATGTTGGTTTGGAGTGTTTCAAAGACATTGTCATTATTGGCAATAAAACTTGATCCATATGATCCACATTATAGTTTGTAATACACAAAATGTAGTAGTTTTTTAAAACTGACATTAGAAAGAAATTAATCGAGACCAAAAAAGATGTCGGATTGTAAGAATGTAAGAATACTTTGATTGCAGATTTCATAGAGGACTCTGTAGCTCTGTTTAATATATGTATTGTATTGAATTATTGCAGTATAACAAATCAACATGTTCGTGACTGTTGTTTTATATATAGCAGCTAGGCACAACATGCCTTCAATGAACTTTGATCCCTGATTAATCTTTCTTTCAAATTGATCACCTTTTTCAACTCCAATATAATTATGAATATATTAACAAAGACTTTTATTTATCATAACTTTGATTGTACTGGAACAATTCAATCACAGAAGTAATTTTTACAAAATATTTAATGAAGTTAAAATACATGTAGTTACAAAAGATAATATATATTAACATAAAGGAAATTCATCACAATAAAAGATATAAAAATAACATATATTCTTATTTTTAATCCTCAAAGGTAATAATTACATTCAATACACATGGAAACAATGTCACAGATGCCATCTGTTTTTGAGAATTTGAGCAATATTGTTTCAATGAATCTGATTGGCATGGAATAGATCTTATTCAAACATCAGCCATATTGAATATTGAAAGAGGCTCATAACGCAAAAATAAAAAAGGTTGCATCGCTTGAGTGCAGTGAAATCGCCAACATCATGTCTTTATCCCCTCCTTTTCCATAGTTTAGTGATGTCATATTATAGACTATTCTTTCATATGATGTCACTATCTTATCAATAGATGACGTCATTTGCGTTATGAGCCTAATATTCGATGGTTTCAAAACAAGACATGAATAAGGTCTATTAAATACTATATATATATATAGAATATTAATGTTCAGATTATGTGACTGTTATCTCAAACCTAGATGTTGAATGTAAATGCCTAGCCTTTGAGAGCTAAAATATGTGTGAATCAACAACATGCTAAACATATTTATAGATTTATTTAAGTAAACCATACAATCAGATCTTTTTAATCAACAAAACATATAAAAAAAATTAGAGTTAAGACCTTCAACAATATAGCTTTTGTAAAATAAATATCTAAAAGTGAGTGCTCTGTATTAATAATGATATGGCTATAGTAATAATAAAACATCTAAATCTAAAAATATAATATGTTACAAAATATAAACTTGCTTTACCCCTCCAAATATTCACAATATTGTCAAATTGTTTTCATAGTAAATGTATTTTGTAGCATTCTTAAGACCTGAATATTGAATGCATAACTATATTGAATACAAAAAATAAGAGTAATTTGCTATATGCATTACAGACTTGTTGGTATTTTATCCATGTCATGATATTCCCCACAGAAAAAAGATTGGAAGTCGCATTTAAATTTCGAGGTAGAACTGCATTAATAAGGCATTCATTCTTAGTAGATCAAGACCCTAATGACCAACACTCCATCAGAAAATTTTTTATAATTTTAAGACATAAATAAAACATATAAATATCAGAATGATAACAAGTGGTTGCCTAGCAAGATACGCCCACTTTCCTGATATATTTTCAAATCATACCAAAAATCTAATTTGTGAAAGATATTGTTCATTTAATCAAACACACAAAATTCAATAAAATTCTGACAAACTGTCATCTCTATCGCATCTACAAGCCAACAAATTTTGATGCATTTTACTAAGTCAAAGGCAATAACTCAAATTCCGTCAAATTCAAACTTGACTAAGATCTCATCATTATTAATGATCATACCAAATTTCATTTAATTCAAATGAAAACTGTTGTCTCTATTATGTTCACAAACAAATTTTGACACATTTTTGCTAAGTCATAGACATTAACTCCAAAACCGTTCATCCAATGATCATCAGATTTGAACTTGTCCAAGATCTCATCAATGTAAGTGATCACATTAAATTTCATTAAAATCAGTTAAAAACAGTAGTCTTTATTGCGTTCACAAGCCAATAGACGATGACAATATACGCCCACATATAAGAATAACATAATGGCTTATAAATATCCAATTGCATAGAGATAGTATTCTAATATATAGCAAAATAACCTTGGTCGCTGAACCTTAATCAGTTCATAAAGCGTGCAACCTTGTCAATTGAGAGTCAATGTTTAAATACAGTTCGCCAGGCAAGGTAATATACGCCCACTGGCAGCTTTGATTTTGAATAAAAATATTTGGCAGTACAGTGACAATTACCAGTATGAAATATTCAACCTTCAGTCATACACTTCTTTTGAACCTTTTGAGGCGATACTGAATAATATTACTAAACCAAGTTTCATCAAAATAAAAATCATACAAATATAGATATTGATTAATTCAAAAATTTGCATTTTAACCTTCAACTAGGTATTAATATATAGTATCTGTTGATAATGAATATTAACATAATAATGTATTTTATACCTTAATAGAAAAAAATAAACTATTACTATAATGTATAAATATGTAAACTATATAAAAAAGGATTTCAACAAAATCAATAGATCAACTCTAACAAAAAATCAGATATCAAACTCTTAAGAGATGGTTTTCCTTATTTTCATTTATATATATATATATATCAATAGAAAGTAGAGGTATTCTAATGAATAGGAAAAATACCAGTTTGTCTCAAAAGCCTGTAATTAGCTAATTATGACGAGGATTTCCATAGCATGACCATGACTTTTTTTCGAATAACCCATGTATACAGTCAGGGACATCCGTGATTGGTTAAAAATTAGTTAAATATGCCAGCATGTGCACTCCTCGCATTCCTTTCTTTTCTCACAACAACAATACGACGGCTTGAAGAATGCACAGTTTACAATTTAAAAAAGGCTTCAGATTCAGAAAATAAAGGGAACAAAGAAGAAATGGGATCAAGATTACACATTACACATACAGTATTCTAACAAATGAATATTTTTATAATTCATTAAAAACACTGATTAATCAATTAGTAAGCATGATTTGAACAAGAAAAATGAGCAAAGGCTTCTTTAATATATCTATACCATGAAATCAAAGGGATTGTAAAAAGTTTTTCATCAAGTCATTATACACACAAAATGCTTGTATTACATAAGACCCTTTGTGATTAGTGACATCATCAACAACTTCAATTTATTGGAATTACAGGAACCACAAACATTTGATTGAAAATTAGAATGGTGCAAATTGATGCCAATAGTGTTCTCCCTAACAAATTTAGAAAACCTCTGTACAATCCCTTTAAAGCAGATAGTAACATTGTATTATAAATGATGTAACCATAACACTTTATAAGATTTGAACGACATATAGAAGCGAGGAGCACATATAACAAAAACACAAGACAATATTATGGAATATAACACACTTCTTTAATAAGGAAGTGTGTTATATTCCATAATATTGTCTTGTGTTTTTGTTATATCCTAACACTTTAACTAACACTTAACATTGATGTCAAAGATGTTGGTATACTTTGCAATTTTTCCTCTAGAACCGATTTCTGCAAGCAATTGAGTAAATTGACTAGCTTTTAGAAGATTGCCAACAACATTGTTATGCTTATTCTGATACATGGTTTAGTGTCTTCTAATTTTTTTACAATATTTTCACTAATGGACAAAAAAGTCTTATAAGCCATTAAAAATGGACCAGATCTTTCAATTGGGAACCTTGTCCATTTTATTTCATTTTATTTATATCACTGAATTTAGTGGCCCCATTGGCTCAATGAAATGATGAATCCTGCTAATAAATTTCATACATAAAATATAGGATTATTTGTTACAGGATTGTACAGGCAAACACATTCAAAATAACAAAGGGGAAAAAATAGGACCAACTCCCTACCATATATATATACATTATTATACATTTTATACTTAATATTGTTTTCAATTATTGGCTACAATGGTAGTTTGATTATAAGATATTAACACCGCTATATAGTGATGTTTTCATAGCACCTAGAATTTATCTTAGCTCACATCAGTTTTTCTCAAAGAAATACTACCTCTTAGAACCAACATTCAATTTAGACTTTCAAACTTGGCCAATAAGTGTAATGTGGCATAGCCAGGATTTCATTGACAGGGATTTTTAAGGATACTAGTCAATTATATGTTCATTCTAAAAGATACTTTTAATTCAAAGGTTAACTCTCCAGTATCTACTGTATTACAAATGACAAAAGCTCAAAATTTAAAATTAAAATAAAAACGAAAGGAAATATCACATTAAAAACTATTATTCATTTCATTCCAACAGAAGTCTATATTCATGTATAGTTATATAAAAACTGTCAACTAATACAGTATTAAATCTGAGATATCTAATACAGGAGATTTTGACATTTTGCTCCACAATTGAGATAAATAAATTATGAGATCAATTTACAGAGCTTAAAACAATGGTTGTTTTGTATCATCAAAATCTGACAAAATCTAACAATCAGATCAGCTGTTTCTTATAGTGTAATAAATACTTCATGAAAAGCAAAACGTTTCTTGAATTACTTCCATTTATTTTCATGAGAATTGGAATAGTAGCCTTAAAATAGTACTGTTAGTCTCAAAATGTCTTTGTGTTGATAAAAATATGAACATAAGCACACATTATTTCTTCAAAATTTTTTTTTACAGAGGACAATTTTCAGCTAAAATTTGAGATTTTCTTGGTTGAAATGTGTTTCTCCTTAATTTAAACTTACAAAAAATTATATTTTTAACAACACAAAGACATTTTAAGACTAACAGTATTATTTTAAGGCTGTTATTCCACTTCTCATAAAAATAAATGGAAGAGGTTCAAAAAACTCTTTGCTTTGCCCAGACAAAAATAACCCAATATTAGTAGCTTTAGAGTACATGTCAATGGTCAACCTACTATTCATCAGAGCAGTCGCTAGCTGAATTTATTCACGTCTTTTAAGTAAATATTTTAATTCATAGTACATGCAATAGTGCAGCAACCGTTTAGTTGATTCTTAAGTATAACATTAAAAGTATACCTAAGCTAATCCAATGTACACTAGCAAACCGATGGTGAAAGCCAATACTACCACAATGTGAATGATCAATATAGCTTGTTTTAATGTACCATTCTGAAAAATAAAATAAAAAACAATGTCCAGTTATTGAGTACCATACGAAATGTTCAAAATAAAATATATTATCCTATCATTACTACTTTTTAAGTAGAACCTAATAGTCTATCTGTTTCTGTAATCTATAGTGTTTATTTGGAGTTGGTGATTGTATTATTACTTTTCAGTACAGTATATTACTATTGCAAATAAAAAATATGATCAATAACGACTTACAGCAGGTTTGGATTGTGTATCAGGAATTTTTTCAGATTGTCCACCTTGTAATTCATAACTATCAGTTTCTGAAATACAGCAGAAAGAGTATTCTTTAAATTAATTACAATTGAAAAATAAATATATCAACAAGAACATTTTGCAATTTATAGGACACGATTTCAAATAGTTTTTGTTGTTGATCTTTGCCATCAATAATCAAATTTTAATGCTTTTAATAATTAACAGAATTAAATACCATTTCAAAAATAGTGCAAACTAAGACAAATTTGATTGCCTCCATCTATTTATAAAATTCGCTTTGTCAATCTTAATACAGTTACTGTCAACAGTAATCTTTATTCTGCCCCAGTCAACAAAAACTATTGTGTCAATCTGTATTCTGCCAGTCAACAAAAACTATTGTGTCAATCTGTATTCTGCCACAGTCAACAAAAACTATTGTGTCAATCTGTATTCTGCCACAGTCAACAGAAACTATTGTGTCAATCTCTATTCTGCCACAGTCAACAGAAACTATTGTGTCAATCTTTATTCTGCCACAGTCAACAAAAAAATTTTGTCAATCTCTATTCTGCCAGTCAACAAAAACTATTGTGTCAATCTTTATACTGCCATAAACAACAAAATTCCATTTATTCAACAAAACACTATTGTGTAAATCTTTATACTGCCACAGTCAACAAAATACTATTGAGTCAATAAAGTATATACTATTGTGTCAATCTTTATACAGCTACTGTCAACAACATACTATTGTCAATCTCTGAAAAACGTCTGTCAACAAAATACTAATGTGCCAGTCTCAATACAATTATTGTCAACAAAATTCTATTGTCAATCACTATACAGTTACTGTCAACAAAATACTGTAGCCTCCCCACCCTCTCACTTCCCAAACGATGTAAGCTCGTACATTTCCATTTACTGTTCGGTATTGGACGGTACCCTCACCGCCCTGCACGTCACTACACTTTTACGTCAAAATCGGGCATCCCACATCCAAGTTACCTTTACTCTTATTTCTCCCAGCTTCTCTTAACCCAGACAGCCTGGTGAAGTCTTAAACCCTCCTACCTTGGAACAAACCAATCCCAGTACAGATCAACCCCGGTAAAAATCCACCCCGGTAACCCCGATACTTACAAACCCCGGCAACCCTGGTAAAACCCAAACCCCGGTAACCTTCCACCGCAGTCCATGAACACTATAAATAGAACCCTGCAAAGTAAATCTAATCAGTCTGAAGAGTTCAAACATGAACGGAACTAGTCACTGATAATTAGGGATAACTGGTCGCACAGCCAACCTTTATCTCTTATATTATGTAATTCTGTCAACAACAACTTTTGTGTAAATTTCTATACTAAGTTATTCTGTCAACAGAATTCTATTGTGTCATTTTCTGTACAACTATGTAATTCTGTCAACAAAATACTATTGTGTAAATTTCTATATGCAGTAATTCTGTCAACAAAATACTATCGTGTCATTATCTATACTGCTATTGGGAAGATTTCTAATATTTATAGATTCTAAGCATGTCATAAATAATCAATAAATCATCAATACTCAGTTTGATCAGAAAAAGATATTTGTTTAAAAAACATGAAAAATATAAAAGAAAGTAGATGATGAAAAAAGAAAAAAGAAAAAAAAAACTAGAAAAGATACACATGCTAATTAAAATAAATCTTGAAGATTTATCAAAAGTTGCACACAGAATCTACAGAGTACAAACATGCTCACCTCTGTTAAATACTTTTTCCACTAGAGAATAAGAGTAATTAAATAAAAAAAGTTCATAAATTCAAGCTTCAAAGAAATATAATAGTTGACATAGCAGAATTTCAAAAACTGAAATATTTTCATTATTGCATATTGATAATACGAAATAGATTATATGTCACCAATTTACACAAGAATACAGTGATTTTGACACAATTTTTACACAGCATGAAACAGTTCACCAGATGTATTTTACTCTTTTTTGAGATCTACCGGTAGCTATTCTATGTTTCAATATCAAATTTTATAAAATCAGATGAGAACTGACAATCATTTTTTTTTTTAAAACCTTTACAAAAATTGTTAACTTTAACTTTGATGGAAATTTAAAAAATGCACACATAATATAACAAGTATCAGATCATCCAATTCAGATTATTGTTTGTAAAGTCAAGAACAATAACTCATAGCAGTTCATTGCGACACAGTTAATTGTAAACTCCTTTTCATACCTAATTCTAATTTCTATCATGCTGATATAAAATGTTGACAGATTGCTCGACAGCAGCAATATTCATTTACATTTTCAAAAGCCGTATGCAAAAACAAATCACTTAAAAAGCCAAAGCCAAATTTTTCTATTTAAACTGCGACATAGCGATTAATGAAGTCTCTATTTTATATGGATAAATTATTTAGGCTCTTATTCATCCAATGGGCAAAAGCATAATAACAAAACATAACTATAACATGACTATCATAATTATTGATGATGCATAAAGGCAAAATATTTTGAAGCATTTCAGTAAAATCTTAAACCTAATTTTACAATACATAACATTCATTATCCGTCTACACTGCTAATATAAATTTTGTTTTGAGTAGGTAGTAACTTACTTTGTTTGTTGCCAATGAGTTGTACCAATTCTAAACATAATACAACTAGTAACTGCCATACTGTAAAACCTACTACAATCCATACAGCATTTTCAGATAAATTAGCTTTACCCATTCTGGTACCAATAGCTACTGTTATTACTGAATATAAAAGATAGACCAAGGTGGCAAATTCTGGACAATGTTACATGTGATGCTATTCAGTCTATGAAAACATTTATTATATGTTGTGATAAATGCTTGCAACCAAATTCAGTGATGCATTAAGGAAGGGCTGACATGCAAAATCACATCTGGAACACATCAATAGACTGAGCTCCCATACATAGTTAATGCTTTCTGTACTGTTAAAATTTCCCAAATCGTACAACATTGCTAATTGACAGGTACAGAAAAATACGATGTAAAATTCCCAGGCATATGATCATATAGACTTCCAAGATTGTCACTGTTGCAAGGTCCGCTCAATTTCAGCTTTCAGACATTCTGTAACCATCTCTTAAACAGATCATTATGACATCATCAGCAATGTGTGCATTGATATTAAAAATAGCAACCTGAGAACTTGAATAGAATTGAACTTAATGAATATTCATTTTCTCTGCTACATTTTATTCGACAGCAAATAAATGTTCTTTATGCTATAGATGGTGAAAATGGAAACCAATCAGATGGTAATCTAATATATAAACAACTCTCTCTCCTCCTCTCACTAAACTACTTCACTCAATATTAAGATATTTTGACTTACCTCCTAAAATATAAGCTACCGTACCCACACCCCAATGTGCCCAGTTAAATATATATCTATTATCAGTATTAGGATGAGGTCTAAACAGTGCCATTATTGGCTGAAATCAAAGACAAAGGCCAACTTAGTGACTGCATGTAAAGTAAGCTCTATCAA
Organism: Lottia gigantea; assembly: GCF_000327385.1. Taxonomy (NCBI): domain Eukaryota; kingdom Metazoa; phylum Mollusca; class Gastropoda; family Lottiidae; genus Lottia; species Lottia gigantea. The sequence goes on along the minus strand of NW_008709190.1, from coordinate 469,404 downwards.
CAACTTGTCTTGTCTCATCCTTGACAGACGGACAATTATGCCCATTTCATATAATACATCAATAACAGGGTGTACGAAGCAATACATTTTATATTTTTATGTGGTTCTGTAGAACAGTCACTTAGAGCATTCGTTCGGATGTCATTTGCCTGGTTACATTACAAATGGTGGTTATGGGTTCTAATCTCAGTCAGCATGTGAAAGTACAATGACCTTGAATAATTAATCTTCACTCATAATTCCAGATGACCCAGCTGTATATGGGTACAGATGATCAATGCCAAGAGATTCAGCCAAGGACAAACTTGTAGATAAGATCCTATTAGAACATATATTGTTATCATTGTAAAATACAGTTGTTTCTTTCTTAATAAGAACTGAAGTTTTAATATTCCTTTGATACTTACATTCACAATAGTTAGAAAAGTTACAATAACTCCCAAATATGGATGAGCCTGTTCAACTGATATATTAGACTGAAAAAAATAACCAAATTCATCATTTCATTCAAGCTCTCTTGACAAACTTTCCCTCATAGCTCACTGCATTACATTTCTGATCTTCATTTGCCCAAAAATGTGAAAATATCAATGATCCTTAAAACCTGACTCTCACAACAGACTTTAGTCATGATACAATGTTTCGCAACAAAAGTCGTTTGTATTATCTAAAAAAATTTTCGTTTACTTGAAACTAGTTTCTATCTGAACAAATGTTTCGTGTCTGTTGTGTGCGTTAAGTAAATGCATTTTAGAATTTTCCGTCTTCGACCAATCAAAATATAATATCTTATCACATGAAATAACATTGTATTTGAACCTTGTGGTCATGTGAGATTAAAGTCAAGTGACAAAGCGGCATACACATTTCTTTTGAACGTTGTCCATTGTGTGCGGCTACAGAATACTTGAAAACGTAACAATGTTTTTTGGTTTTCAACAACAAAAATCTGTCTGGGTGGGTGGAATTGATGTAGAATTGATTAGGTCAGTTTCAAAAGTATATGACCTGGATTCTAAGAGTCTGCCCAATAATAAATAATCGTTTTAGCTGTTATTATTTCTTTACATATTGGGGGGAACACCTCCATTTTTGTTCAATTCTGAAGTCTTTATCCTGGCCTGAAGAAGCATTGCAAATGCGAAAATTTGACTCATTAAAAAGTGAAGGAAGAGAGAAACCATAGTGTTAATATTATAGAAAAAGTATAATTGAATAAACATGTCCTACCATTGTCCAGCCATCAACTTCAACAAATATAATAATAAACGCTATACAGGTAGATAACAATGTTAAAATCATACATGTTCTGTGAATCTAGGAAAAACAAACAACATATTCATTTATATTGCTATATTTTGGTACAAAAACTGAATGTTATGACATGCGTTGACACTTTAATTAAAATTTACTTATTTTTTAGTATCAAATTAAGGAAACTATTTGATTAATTGGTGCTTCTCATGAATTATAATGTATTCTTAATCATATCATTATTTTCTTATATTGTATGTAATTAAGAGTTTTGACCATAAATGTCCATGTATGTCATTAAAACACCTCTACTTTCTATTCATATACGTATTAGCATTTTTATTTTAATAAATGAATCTTTAATAACCCCCTTCAATAAAGTGACTTTATATAATTCTAGGTAAAAGAAATAGTCCCTCAAATGAGGATTATTGAGATAATGGATTTTGATATATTCTACATCAGAAAAACCTTTTGCAACTTACCTGAAACCAAATTTTTTGACCTATAAAAGTGGAGTTTGGCCAGATTGGTTTAAAATATCTAGCAACAACTAAACCTATACTAGCTGCTGTTATCCAGGCTATCACCATTAAGGCACCTATAAAATCAAAACAGTTCTAACAGATATTGTCTTTAACAAAATAATAATCAAAAACTTTTTATTTATTTTGCAAAGGTCAGAAGGTTGCAGTGGCTCAGTTACACTTATCTGATTGTGGCAATGGTTCAAATAATACTTGCAGGGTTTTCCACCTATTTATACAATAGGAGTGATTCATTTTAGAGAGGCTGACATGGAAAATGTGTCTTGTCATTCAGACTGGACAATAAAACCTTGAAAAATTTCCCTCATCACACATTTCATGGCATAGATATCTTCAGTAACCCACCTACTTGAGGAAAAGTAAGACATAAAACACCCTTTTATTTGACAGAATTGGGTCCATTACACCAAAATGACATGATACTGTCAAAGATTCAATCCTACGTGAGATAAAATCATGAAAATAGACAACATACGTCTTGAGAATAACGATTTAACTTACCATGAGCCAATACTTTTGATTTATCATAAGGTACAGCAGAGAAATTCTCTGTCAGTTTAAAATCTATAGCCTGAGGTGATACTGTTGGTATTAATCCATGTTGATTTATTTCTAGAAAAAACATTACATTTTCCAAATAATTTTAATAATAAGGTTTTCATAACTGTTGATGAGCACAGGTTTATTTAATATATTTAGTTAAACTAGGCTTGATGTAACCAAAAGTGTCTAAGCATAAGCTGAATATTGACTTATTTTTGTTTTTGCCAGCAGACTACACAGGAGAAGTTTAACTTTGGACTAAAAATATCAGAAATAGAAATTTGTGCCAAACATTTCAGCTTTCAAAGTACTAAAACATATTTTTCCCACTGTTTATAGAGAACTTAGGCATAAATTTACCCCAAATTAGAAGTTTCCATCAGAATTTTCATTTTTTGTCTACTGTCAGATAAAAACATATAAAGACATAAAATGATAATGTGACATTTACTTATTCAGATTTAAAGGGATAGGTTCACTATTTGACTAAGCTAATCATTAACAGCTCAATAATGAAATTTGAGCCTTCAAATTCGAGTTCATGTATATTCAGAGTTGTTTTTTCTTGGGAGTGTGTCATTTAAAGAAATAGAAAGTGCAACTTCTAGTTTAAGGTATTTGTAAAGGAATTATGCGATTTTCGTTCATTTCTAGTACATCTGTAGACTATTTACATATATTCAAGACCCTAATCAACCCCTGAAAATGGTGCTTCTCTCCCTTTAAACAAAATGTCAGACATAGTATAACTTTTCTTATCAATAATCTAATCAAAACGCGTGCTATAACTAACTAACAATATATAAACTTACTGGCTCCTGTTGCTTCAGCTGTTCCTTGAGCAAAGAACATATAATGTGGAGTATTCAAGTCAACTAATTTCACATCTCCTGATCCTGTAATCTCTCTTGTAAACACACATTCCAGAATTTTATTTTCATAACTAGCAGAAGTCAATGTTATACCAAGTTGCTGAAAGATGCAAGAACGTATAGTTTACAACAAGCAGGTCTATCTTACTTTGCATGAGAGTCTTAAGGATATACCACCTTTTAGGATGACCAAGAATATTGAAAATTTTAACCTTGGCCAAATTGAATCTTTGTTCTTTATTGGACTAACCTTGTGCCAAAATTATATAAAAGAAAAATCAATAAAACTAAGTAATCATTCAGTAAACTCAGAATTTTTGAAACATATTTAGAAACATGTTTCAATAATCATTTAGTTATATCACAAATTCCCATAAAACGGGAAAACAATCAAAAGTATACACTGTTGTCCTGTTGGTGAACGTTTAGGCTAATTGCCTTCTTCAGAAACACTTCAGTAGCTTATGATCACATTTTTTCGTCTTTCCTTTACCTACATAAAGTTTAAAAGAAAGATTATATAAAAATTGTGATTATAAGCTACTGAAGTGTTTCTGAAGAAGTCTATTAGCTGAAACGTTCACTAACAGGACAATAATAATCATTTAGTATAATGAATATCTTCTGATATAGAGATTCTATTCTTCAGTGAGACTTTATATTTTATGTCCATTATAAGAGGTAGTATCCATTTAAGTACATTTACAATTTTGATGGTTGATCACATTTCAGAGGATTTTAAAATCTCACATTAAATTATAAAATACATAATACACTACAAAGTAAATTTAACCACATAGTTTTAAAATAACTTACATCAGCATTTCTGGTATTACTCCTGCCATTATTAAATGATGTTGCAACCCTCAAGTCAGTTGTTTTCATACATTCAATAACACTATCATCTCCCTAAACAAACAAAGTTAGTCAAAATGTAGATCAGATTATCAATAATCATATGAAGTTTTTAAAACAATAATTATTCCCTCTCCTGACATGTAAATCCAAAACTGATTTGACAAAAACCCCTATATTGTTGAACACTGGGAGAGAAGTCCTGTTTTAATAAAGCTGTATATATTTAATAAATCATAAGGCAAATTACATGAGGTATCTAAATAGGTTTAAAAACCCTGTATCTGCGGAGATGCGGAATGTCCCCATTTAACAGGGCTTATTATTTCTGTCTCTACACCAGCTGACATCTGTCCAAAGAGCTATCAGAGGCTGGAATAGAGACAGATGTTTCGGTCTAAGTTTCAGCTATCCACAAAACTTTTCCAATGAAATTATGATGTCCATTCGAAACTCCCTTCTACTAGAAGATTGTTGTTACTGGCTTAACTCTGACATTTCACTTTCACTGGTATGTGTTTATTAAATTTCAAATTTTCATTCTGAAAAAAAATGTACCATGCATAGCTAAAAGTGAAGTCTAAATATGGCAAATAGGCTGAAAGTTTTACCATTTTTGTATCTGTAGAAAATCCAATAGCAGCATAAACATTGGTATCAGAATCAGGTATAGCTTTTATTGTAAAATTAATGTTTGTTGAATCTAATACCCATGTTGCCAGGTATGTACACTGTCCAGTAGAATCACAATCAGAATAACAACCAACAGTGTCACCACATCTTGTATCTGCTGCAAACTTGTTCTCCTGTAAAAACATTAGATGGTGATGTGCACCAGTGGCCATAAAAATTTAAAAATATATTCTTCTTTCACTTTCAAAGCACATTAGGTGTATTCTCTGCCTTCTTGCATTAGAAAATTGTTCAGTGGGAGTGAGATTACAAAGGCAGGGGCTGAAGAGAAATAACTCTTGAAAACTCTAATATCAACTATGTGGTTCAACAAGTCAATCAAACCAAATTAAGTTTTCAGAGAGGCCACAACTAAATTAGCCTCACCATATCATTCAATAAGACAAAACTTACAACTTGGGTAGTACATCCTATTTGAGTTTGATTAGAATCAGATGCTAAATTTAATGGACCAGAGCTATCCTTAACAGCTTCTGATGTTACTGCTTGCCAATATCGACTGTTTGGTTTTTCGACAGTGGTTACTCTAAAACAAACAAACAAACAAGCATTTACATATCTGACAGTTCTAGGAGAAAAACATTTCAACAATATATCTTCATCAATTTCAGAATATGAAAATGTATTTTCAGTATGCTGCAGACTCTATGACATGAAGACAAATAGCAGAATAATGTAGAGCAACCAGAATTTACTTAACTAACATGGGTAACAGTAAATATAACAAACCATAAAGGCCTGAACATACAGAGCATATTCAGATATGAGATATTGTATGTTGATTGGTCAAGGATGGAAAATGTTTTAAAAAAATGTTTTAGGCCATACAAAATAAATAGTCTGTTTTAAAGGCCCTAAAATGCCTGATTATTGACATAATATTAAATGTACATTAAATTTGTAGTAATAAATAATAAATGCTTTTGCTCGCTCCGATTTATTCCAGTTGAAAATCTAAAAAAGCACTTATAAATAATAAATTTGCCCTCTTGCCCCGATTTTTGACAAAAAAGGCCTGTCATTTTGTATGACTGAATACCACATACAATATTTTCACTGATAATAACCTGTCATTTGCATCAGGTTTATTACCATGTACAAATACATTTCAATTTCCAATTCACTGATGCAGAGATAAATTGATTTCTATATAGCCTATACAGAAGGTTATACTATCTTTATAGATAAAGTATCTGGCTTACTTACTTGAATACTATATGACCTTGTATTGTAGCAGGGGCTGTCCATGTTAAAGTCAATGAAGACCTTGCTACTGATCTTGAATGAACAAGCTATAAAAAAATAAATCATAACATAAAACAATGTGTAATTTGATCAACAAAATAAAACCCAAGGTTATATCAATATGTCAAATTTTAATTTTGAAAAGTTATATGGCTAGTTTGAAATGAGCTCTTTCAAAGCATCAATCTACAGTTATGTAGATGCAACCAGTTATCCCTGATTATCAGAGACTAGTTCCGTTCATGTTTGAACTCTTCAGACTGAATACACTCACCATTACAGATTTCTATTCATACTGTTCAGGGACCCTAGTGCAAGATTACCAGGAGAGTGGGTTTTACCGGAGATGACGTGGTTTGTATGTATCAGGGTTACTGGGGTGGCATTTTACCGAGGTTGATCAGTACCGGGGTTGGTTTGTTCTGGGGTAAGAAAGTTAAAGACATTCACCAGATTGTCTGGGTTAGGAGAAGCCGGGAGAAATAAGAGTAATGGTAACTTTGACGTTGCGTACCCGATTTTGATGTAAAGGGGTACTGACATGCGCAGGGTGGTGAGGGTACCGTCCAGCACTGATTAAAAGGAGATGTAGGAGGTGATAGGGTGAGGAGGCTAAAGGGGAAATCTAAAGTTGGGGCTCTTAGAGAGAAGTGTTGGTGTCCAGGTTTAGATTTTGTAATTGATTCCATGTGGTTGGTGCCTATTTATAATAAATCTTACCCCTCTATTACTGCCACTTCCACATAGTGGTTTTGTATCTGTAACAGCAGTAAAAGACCCTATTGGCGTTGTTCTATCAGCTGCAGCTGTATCTGCTCGTCGAGCTTGTATCATAAAACCACGAAACTCATTACCACAATTAGACACTATGGTCACTGAAAATCAACCAAATCCATTACAGAAGTATCACTTCACTTTTTTGACTGAATAAAACATTAATACCATATATTTCGTATCAACATTTTCATATTAAGAAGAGTTACACATTTTTGGGTTATGAATTTGGGGTATAATACAGGTCAAACATATCCCGAATACGGGTTCTGACATTGTCTTATTAACCCATATTAAGCTAAGCCCACTACACTTCGTTTTAGGGGCATGGAAGTGAGATTGGTGTTATCAGCTCCGTAGAACAGAAATGAGGTCATGTAAACAAATCACAACATGGCTTTGACGCCGCCAATTTGAAGAGTAAAGAACACATTCTTTCAAGTAAGATTTGATTTTCTCTCGGCTTCAATTCTTTACCAAATATCTTACTCAATTCTGCCCTGTCCATATTAATCAAAACATTTAATGGCACACCACTTTCATTTTACATTTACAAACAAAGTGTCAAAACTGAAATTATACTAGCAAGACAGCAGGGCCAATTTTGATTGGAAAATATTCAGCTATGAATATATTGGGGCATGGTTTGGACACAATGGATACGGTATGTAACCAATCATACAGTTATCATTGAAGAATTTCAGGAGTAACCTACAGCATGCAACGTGGTGATCGCAACATTATGCTTCAAAATACATGATCATTGTGTCTGATAACAAAATTTACAATAGAATAAAGTAATGTTAACTAATGTTAATACATGTATTAGTAAAATTATAATAGATAAATAACACCCTAATTACAGACAATACAAACAACAAAAACAAAATATTACTTTAAACTTATGATTTAGATCTAAAGACCAAAAGATGATGATGGCAGGAAGATTGTCATAATATATACCTTGAACTGTTGAACCAGCAGTATAACTAGTAGTTGATAATTTAATCTCATAAGGTGATGGTGGTGTTTGAGGAGTAGCACCATGTAAAGGATTCATATCAGTACAGGATTGACCAACATTACCAGAAGGGTATGAGAGGATATCAGGTATATTAACACTGATTACCAGTATCATACTGAACACTGTATAGAGATTCATCATTCCAACTTTAACAGCTCTAAAACAAAACAAAACAAAAAGTTATTTCCTAATCTTTCAATTATATTCCCTGTTTTGGTTTTGACAACAAATTTAAGATACATTCATTTGAATAATGTGCTGCCCAGCTTTCAAGGTTAGTCGGTTTGTGTGTTTTTAGATTCAATTCCATATTGTTCCCGGTAAATTGGAGAAAATTGAAACCACTGTCTTTGAATCTGGGAATATTATTGGTTACTTTTTTGTGAATTGGGAATATAATTGGTTACTTTTTTGTGAATTGGAATATCAGCTTCAAAAAGACACAGTATCAGAATGACACAAATACATACAGTCAAAATTTGAGACATTTATGGTTTAAATTTCTTAAAGGGACAGATGCACCATTTTTTTGACCGGTCATGCCTTAGTCTCAAAATGGGGAATTTTTGAGCTTAGCCAATCAGTGTCATCTGTTCTTGAGACACTGCCATATATGAAAAAGTCATTTATAGAAATAGAATAAGAAATTCCTAGCTTTAGGTATTTTTGAGGGAATTATGCGATTTTTGTACATCTCAAATACTTTTAATAACTATTTACATGGACACAAATCAACCCCCCAAAAATCGTGCATCTTTCTCTTTAAATTATATATTATATCAAATAAAGTTTAAATAAAACTGTTTTAATGCAATGTTTAATAATCAGATAAAAAAAAAAAGTCAAGAATCAATATGTAAATGTCTTTTCGATATAAAAAAAAACAATATCTCTTCCCAATCCCATGATTTGCATTGTTTTAGAAAGGAAATAAGAATGAATTTAATCAATGTACAGAGAAACTAGAAAAAATAACACAAGGGGAATACAAAATAGAATTCTTTAATATTAACGATAAAATATATGAAGTCTCTAGGCTGATTACCTTTGGTACTTGAGAAGAAGTATAGTGTAACTGAGATGACTTGAATCAACTTGAAATGAAATGGATGTTTACATCTCACTTTTTAGTACCTGATTGGACTAATGGAGAAGTTTAAATAACTTGAAGAATGAGGGGTAACTAACTAAGTGACATAAGTAGCTCTTGTGTAATACAGAATGACTAGACAATTTTTCAATAATAGGCTACATTCAGGTTACAATTTGAGATAAAATGTCATTAAACAGTCTTGCCACTGACATAACAAGGAATGGTTTTATTCATATCAGATATCAGCTATACAAAATCTACCTAGAGTTGCTGAATGGTAAAAACTGACCGAAGGGATTAAATTAGCAGGAATATATCATAGTATCATATCATGAATACAGGTTTTGACATTGCTTTTCTGGCGCCCATTTGAAGAAATAAGAACACATTCTTTCCAAGTTAATATTCCAAAGTAAGATTTGATTCTCTCTCGGCTTCAATTTTTTAACGAAAATCTTACTCAATTCTGTACTGTACATATTCATCAAATTATGTAATGGCACACTGCTTTCGTTTTGTTTACATTTACAAATAAAACATCATAACAATTGATTTGTTTTGATTGACTGAAATTTGCTACCAATACAGAAGGGCCAATTTTGATTGGACAATATTTGTCAATGAATATGTAATTTTTCTCACTTGTGTTACCACTGCCCAGAGGAATTATGACATAGGGGTATGGTTTGGACATGATATCATAGTTCTTATGTCTTAAAAATTAGTTTAAAATCTATTGAAATTATTCTTGTCTTGGTGATTGCAGTATGAGGTCATGCAGAAATCACATAAAATAAATTAGTTTTTGATTAGCTGATGAATTTAATGAAAGCATTGAACTGGCTAACAAGGGTAATGGAAAAACCTTTAATACATTATAATAGGGTTGTATGGGGAGAAAGGATAGGTGTTATCTATCCCAAATGTATGTTGTTTTTCATGGATTATACATGACATATAGAAGATAAACAAATAAAACTTAAAATCATGTGAAAAGTAAATCATAAGTATATATAGATTGTGACCATACCTTTTAAAGGTAGTCTAGTACAAATAATTATCTCTCTCATACCATCAATGTCATCTTTGTCAACTTAAATAAAATATTTTTAGTTTAGTAATAAAACAGAGTACATATAGAAAAATATTTCACATACATTTCCTGTCAAGAAAGTCAAATGCTAACAAAAAAATTATAACTTGTTAACTAAATTATTACTAATGTATCATTTTTGAATAACATTTGAAGCCGCAGTGACTCAGTGATTTACACGCTTTCTCAATGACCATGGTTCCATCTTGGCGTAGGTCAAGATCATACCTTGGGATGCAGGCTAGAGGGGCTGACATCGAAAAAATGGTCTAGTCATTCGGATGGGATTATAAACTGAGTGCTACAGGCTGTGCATATTAAAGATCCCTTGACAGTTGGAAATAAAAACAGAGCAGGCATATGCGGTTGTCCTAGCAAAATTTCCATTCTTCATTAACCCGTAAGTTTAACTCCATTGATCTAATTTCATTTGAAATTTGAATAACATTTAATGTTAACCAGATGAACTGTGATACTGCTTTGACCTTCAATTGAAATCCACCATGGAAATCATAAAATGAATATCAGACCAAAGGCAACTCAGACTTAATCATACTTCAGACCACTAGCAGACAATTCTTACGTCTGTTTATAAATCTCAGACCAATGTTAAAGACAACTCGACCAAAAAGTCAACTGAAAGTGATTTGATTTGTCCCAATTCCTATAAAATTGTCAACTGCAAATTCAACAACGATCTCAATGGTGGGTTGAATATAAATGAATGGATGAATGAAGTACTTTAGTGCAAACAGACAGAAACAAATCTACTGCACAAATACAAAAAAAAAAGGATTATTTTTCAGTTATATAGTCTTTGTCAATCATTTAAGAGAATTAAATAAACAGCTATAAAATATATAATGCTGTCTAAGCCTACGGTTGATGAAAATCCCAGAAAAAAGAACAAAATCTTTCATATTTTATTTCACTGAGAGAATTTTTAGTTAAAAACATGGTTCATTTTTTCATAATGGAGGATATTTTTATTTAAAATCTGAAATTATAATTTTTGCAATGGATCGGAAGATATTCCTAAACAAAAGCTGAGGAGGCCTCTATTCTGAAACACCACTGTCAGGGAGTAAATCAGGAAGTTCTAAAGAACTGATCATTGGAACATGTGCCACGTATAATGTATGATCTTAAAAACATAGTGCTGATAATGAGAATGTTAGCTTCTGTCTTTACAAGCTGGGTCTAGAAGAAGGTAAAACTGTATTGGAAAGCCAAAATTGAACTATTATATAAAAGTTCCACAGTTCAAAACAGACTGACAAAATATCTTATTATTAACACCATTTTACTTTAGCTGTGGTCCTTTACAAGCTTTTAATGAAGTTCATTATATTGGTATGTAATTGATCATGATGATGTAAGAAGACAATAAAATAGTCACTAATTAGAGGTTATTATTCTACGAAATAATACTGTTCATACTGTAGGTATTACACACCACTGACAAGAAGTTTTTCAGACAATTCACAGTAGACCTATTCTATATAGTCTGAAATAGAAATGTTCTTCCCATGATTTCTTTTATTAATTAACATGATGAACCCTTGACTTATTTTGTTGTCTGAGAAATTGTCAATAATATAATTTTTAATTTTTATACACATTCAGTAGAATCTGTATATTTGATCAATTTCTTTATATATAAAGATGTATGAATTAAAAGTCAAAATCTTTAAATTTTAAAGCTCATTAACACATTTAATTTATGTTGCAAATTATGTAATATATCTTAATCTATTAGTTTAAAAGCCTACTTATGTTATTGTGAAAAAATTAATAAATGAAGTTCATAAAAGGTACATTACCCACCCTATTGATATTAATTATGGTAAAATAAATGTATAAATCTACCTACATACAATATGAGAAGTAATTTGATCATAATTTTTCTTATGATTTTGAAGCTGTGCATCCTGTTACTTTAAAGAGATACTACCTCTTAGAATGAACATAAAATTTAGATCCTCAAACTTGGCCAATAAGTATATAATATATTAATCACTTTAAAACAGATTTCCTCTATAATTCCATAAATCCATAAAACTAAGTAATTATTCTCAAAATGATGTTGTTTTATGGATTTAGCGGATGTGGCCAGGTTTGAGAAGTCAAGTTTGATGTTCGTTCTAAGAGGTAGTCACACTTTAATATGTGAAATATTTTTTAAATCATACTTCTGTCTATCTGACATCAGTGTATTATTATTTCACTAAAAATGTCAAATGTTAAAAAACAACCTTAAACTTTATAGGATTAAAATTTTCATAACCTTCCTCCATTAAAATATGTCTCACAATGTGGTTTGGTCCATTTTGGTTTCATTGAGGGATAGAATTAACCAAATTGCTTTATAATTAATCCTTATTAAATTTTACTGTATACCGTGCTGACACTGTACCTCATCTATTCGCAGCTTTAAACAGTAAAATCATAATCACAAAATTGATAGCAGAGCTAAAGCACATTAAACCAAACGATGTAACCTGTGCTTAACTGAAAAGCTTTACATCATAAATGCCCCTTAGTACACATCTTTAAACAAACGTTCCTTAACGTTCTCGAAGTGTAGACATGAGAATAAGTTCTCCTTATCCAACTTCAGTAGGGACGCAGGCTGAAAGTAGGTCAGTTGTCTAAAGAAATCATAGCATGAAATTCTGAGTAACAACATGATTCAATTTGTTTTAATATTTCTATATCTCTCTACAATTGATGTATTGAGCACTATTTTAACATTGAAAATATTTTATTATTGTAATCTTCAAGACCTTCATTTTACACCATGATTAATCATTCAAAACAGGTTTATTATAGGCGATTTACCACTTAATCATATACAATTTATTGCAAAGTCATTGGGTGGATCCTGATAAGCGGTATATTCAAATAGTAAACATTCCAGAGTACTTAAATACAGAATAACAGAATAAAAAAAACATTCATTAGCCTTTATCAAACAAACTTAATCAAAATCTCACTTATGCTGAAAAACTACATATATGATATACTGAACGCAATCAGAAATAGACAAAATAAGAACTGCAGATATAGATGGGTGGGGCAATCATTGTAAACCATATATAACTCAATAACTAATTGCAAAAAACAAAATAGAAATTTTTTAATTACAAATAGGCTAATAAGTAACCTGGACAAAATTTTCATTCATGAATAAGAGTGTCAGTTTTATCATCTAAAGAATACAACACCTACTGAGCCGTGTCATAAAATTAGAAAAGAAAGTCAAACAAATTATTTATAGGCCAACCAGTCAATATCTTTCAACCCTTTAAACATTAGCTGTAGCTCTACTGTCCACAAAATAACATGAGCAGCCAGTGAAGCATTGTTTCCATGTGACATCACATACCATTAACATCATCTGCTTAAAGTCATATAACCAGAGTTCAGGGTATATAAAGTTTTATTTTCTTCAAGCTCTGTTATAAGGCATAAAAAAAACCCAAAAGAATTTTAGAATTTGATGTATTAAAGACATAACTCGTCAATATTGACATTTTATCATCAATACATAAATTACAGAATTATATGAGTTGAAATTCGCATTTTTCACTTTTTATTTATTTCGTCTCCAAATTTATCCTCTCTGTTAAATTGGGGTATCCAAAAATTGTACGTCTTGTCGTACGATAAATTTTGACCATCCTGTTGTTAAATGTTGTTGAAAATGGAGAGTCCAGAAAACAGTGAGTCGTCATTGTAGCTTTCAAAAGGACACACATGGCCCCAATGACTAAATTTTCAAGGTAAGCTGTAAACACTATTACTGTTTAGCTTAGCTGAACAATTCCTGTTTCTTAGACTTATGTACCTAATCTCCAAAAACAGTGAACAATTGACATAAAAGGACAGCATGTTCATCTAAATATTTACTTTAGAGCTATATAGACTTATAGATATCAAATTCAACTATTCTTGAAAAATTCTCTCAATGGACACTCCAAGGCATTGTACCCTTAAACTTGCACTTTGTCTTTATCAACACTTCAAAATATCATATATGTTTTGTGTAATACATTCTTACTTAAGGTAATTTATTTGACTTTATTAGTTGTATTTAAGATTTTGCATCGTAATGCAAAATATTTTTCATATTCTATTTCAGATCAATAATCTGAATATGGATGACCTTCATGATTATTCATTTGAGTTAATGTTATTCTATTATTAAGTAAAGATTATGAAAATTGTTTTCATTCTGACTAATATATGTTATGGATGATTTTAGTATCATAACAAAATATTGTTTAGTTTGATTATCAAACTTTGATAGTTGCTATTGTTGATTGGATTAAGTAATTATCAATTTCATCAATGATTTTTGTTTGACACAAGTAAGTTTGTATATAAATGACTTCTGTCATGCATGATCATTCAATTGTGAATATGGTTAACAATAAGTGTGTCAGTTGTCCAGTTTGTATGTGACTAGAGTTCTGCTCATATCCACTCGAGAGTTGGTGCATATCTGTACAAATAATGATGAGGGTTGGCATAACTATTTCAATTCTCGAGTGAATGGGCAACATGCCATTTCACTGATCATTTTTTTCAGAAGCAGGGAAATAACTTGGGCTATGCATGCAAACAACTAGGACAGACAAAACAAGACTGTTGCAAGAAGGGCAATTGTATGCACTATGGGATAGGTATATATCTAAAAAAACACGAAAATGCTTATAAGTAATAAACAAATAGTCATATTCCATTTTTTAAGAGTAGAAAGTCAATATTGACATAATTAAAGAGTCCCTCCTATCAATAAAAGTTAAATCCCACCACCCTGTTTTCATACTATCAACTAACAACAAATCACAGCACAAAAAAACATAACTACTCGTATACTCACTTGATATCTAGTCACCTTATAACAATAATCATCAACTTATCAATATAAACACATATTATCTGTATATCGACACTATTTAAAACTATATTCACATAGCATTACGGTTATTTAACAAGTTTAATCCGAGAGAAACTTGTGTCACGTGACATTTATAACGTCCAGTTATAACGGTATATTGTGACTCTTACAACCAGACGTTCGCTATATTATTGACAAATGGACCGGCGATAAAATTTAACAATTCATTTTCAAAAACATGTCTTTTGCTCTAACTTTCAAATATTATATCAGTTAACATAAGAAACGAATTGCTTGTTAGCCCCTCTTGACAATTCTGTGGAGCCTACTCGCTCCCTCACCTAATGGCCTCTGATCATGGTCTTTTGTATTTTCTTCGGCAAACTTGGATGATCTTGACCAGCTGAACCCTGTGTAGTTTTGCCCAGCTTGGGTGCCTATGATATAAGAATATAATGTAGGCTGACATATTGTCTGAAATTCGATGATGATATGTGATATGCCTTGTTAATTTTCTGTTAAATATTGTTAGTTCAAAAAGCCATTGGAGTTCAAGTAAAAATACTGTGTCATTCAGGTAAAAAGAGTTCCAAATGAGTAGTTCTATTATTTCATTGAGCTTTATATATCACTGGATGTTTTCTCAGCCATAAAATATAAGTTTGCTGTGTCATTGTTGATTGGTAGGTATGGTGATGAAAAAAACATGTTTTAATATTACATGTTTCTATAAACTTTCTTTATATTGTGTATCAAGTTATTGTGTTGAAATAAATCATAAACTATAAACTGTTTGTATCAAGTTATCTCTGTATGACTGATGTCTGTAATAAATCATAAACTATAAACTGTTTGTATCAAGTTATCTCTGTATGACTGATGTTTGAAATAAATTATAAACTATAAACAGTTTGTATCAATTTATCTCTGTATATCTGATGTTTGAAATAAATCATAAACTATAAACTGTTTGTATCCAAGTTATCTCTGTATGACTGATGTCTGCAATAAATCATAAACTATAAACTGTTTGTATCAAGTTATCTCAGTATGACTGATCTCTGCAATAAATCATAAACTATAAACTGTTTGTATCAAGTTATCTGTATGACTGATGTTTGAAATAAATCATAAACTATAAACAGTTTGTATCAAGTTACCTCTGTATGACTGATGTCTTTCATAAATCATAAACTATAAACAGTTTGTATGAAGTTATCTCTGTATGACTGATGTTTGAAATAAATCATAAACTATAAACAGTCTGTATCAATTTATCTCTGTATTTCTGATGTCTGAAATAAATCATAAACTATAAACTGTTTGTATCAAGTTATCTATGTATGACTGATGTCTATGAAAAATCATAAACTATAAACCTTTTGTATCAAGTTATCTCTGTATGACTGATGTCTGCAATAAATCATAAACTATAAACAGTTTGTATCAAGTTATCTCTGTATGACTGATGTCTGTAATAAATCATAAACTATAAACAGTTTGTATCAAGTTATCTCTATATGACTGATGTCTGCAATAAATTATAAACTATAAACTGTTTGTATCAAGTTATCTATGTATGACTGATGTCTGTAATAAATCATAAACTATAAACTGTTTGTATCAAGTTATCTATGTATGACTGATGTCTGCAATAAATCATAAACTATAAACTGTTTGTATCAAGTTATCTCAATTTATCTCTGTATGACTGATGTCTGCAATAAATCATAAACTATAAACTCTTTGTATCAAGTTATCTATGTATGACTGATGTCTATGAAAAATCATAAACTATAAACTGTTGTTACAAGTTATCTCTGTATGACTGATGTTCATAATAAATCATAAACTATAAACTGTTTGTATCGAGTTATCTCTGTATGACTGATGTTTGTAGTAAATCATAAACTATAACCTGTTTGTATCAAGTAATCTCTGTATAACTGATGTTTGTAGTAAATCATAAACTATAGTTTGTATTCAGATACATGTACCACTTGGGTGTGATGTGAAATAAGATATAAATAATAAATAAGAAGGAACAAAAACACTATATTTTAGTAGGATAACAATTTGGTTTCACAAAGAATCCTTTCTACCAGCTGGTTCTTGGTCAAACCTTATGCCATCTTAATTTCCCAGATTATCCATACCCATTTACATCTGGTTCATCTGGAATTATCAAGGTCATAGGCCTTTCAAACACCAACCAAGATTAGAACCCACAACCACCATTTGTTCGACATAACCCAGCAAAGGATGTCATGCAAAGAACCAATGCTCTAAGTGACTAAGAGATAACAAACACAAGGTAATAATAAATCAATATCTATAAAGATAGAGTATTATATTGAAATATCATCAACACATTTCACAGAAATATCACAGATATATATAAATATTATCATTAACCTAAAATTCATTGTATCCATTAACAATATTGTACATTTGTTCAGAGAAATGTCAGAGATACATAAAGTAACATAAATACATTTGACAAAATAAGAAATATCACAGATCAGCTCTTGTCATATTGAAATATAAAAATGAGGATACTTGCTTACAGGAAAAATTGGCTCGAATTAAGAAATAACATTACATGAACACAGAAAATGAATTCTGTTAAGCCTTTGCAATGTATTGTAAATAGATTGTACAAACAACTATAATGGCTTATATAAAATAGAACTGTAAATACATAAATATAAAATAAATAAATGAATCAATTTACAAGAATAATTTCCAAGTAATTTCGGATGAAGAAATAACATTAAACAGAAAATATATTCTGTTATCAGCATTTATAACGTAAATAGACAGTACAAACAATTATAATGGCAAATATGAATTAGAACTGTAAATACATTAATATAAAATAAATAAATGAATCAATTAACATTAGTGAGGATAAAAATAAATGATCTAGTAGCTTTTATAAGGCTATATAAATATTAACTTAATAAAAAATCATAGATGATATCAGGTTCACATTCAAACAATGAAGATTATCTGTAAAGCAGATTTACGAAATATTAAAACAGAACCTGAAACACATTGTTACTCATGTTTCAGGTTCTGTTTTAATATTTCTAAATCACAATTGAGTACTATTTTCATTCAGTATATTTTGTTATTGAATAATAACAAATAATATAATTTTGAAAAAGGAATAATGCTGTGTGCTGAAATGTTGCAAAATCTGGATTTCCTTCAAGTAGGACAGATTATGTACAGAAAATAAAGGAGTAATGTTTTCATCACAATGTTAGAAACTATCATAGCTATTTAGCCTGTCTCTTAGTAATAAACCAACAGTTATGCATTATCAAGATCAAATTTAACAACTGAAAGAATACAACATAACTCTATTTATTCCATCAATATCATTATAATTATAATGGCTTCATTATTATTTTATATATATTGTCAAAACATGTACATATAATGTAGAAACAGACAGGACAAAACAATAATGGAAACAAGTCACTGACTGAGCAAAAAAGTTCCTTTTTTATTTCTTTTAGATTACCAATTAGTTTATATACATGATGAAAGGTCATAGAAGTTGTAAAGCTGAAATATTTTCTAATCCCTCAAGCTAAATTATCTCTTCTGTATATTCTTATAATCATGATGTATTGGGTCATTCAAATTAATATAATAAATTAGTACAGTGCTAAAATATAGGCAAGAACTTATATACTTATACAATATAGGCTACAAAGCAGATTATTCAGTTGAGAATTGTGAACGAACATGACAGTAAATGAAAGTCAGAAGTAAAAAATTTCAAAGCTAAATTCATAGCTTTGTCATAAACTTTTAGTTAACACTTCTGTTCATCTTACAGAAATCATAAAAATGTGCAGTAACCTAGGCAAATAATTAGAAATTAAGACCATTAGGTTTTTTGTCAGTTATAACCTTAGTAAGATTGAGTTCCACTTCAGTTTTCTTGTCTCCTTTATCTTCATCAAGCCACCTAAAACAATTATCAATTTTTTTTATCATCAAAAAAGAAAAGAACAATTAAAACTTCTCCACAACAATGGCATAGGAGCATTCAATCTTGGGCTTTATTGGGATTTCGTTTCATGTTTTTTTCGAGCAATTACTGTTTATTTGCTAAACAATGCTGGTGTTTTTATATTGTTGGACTATACCAGCAATATTCAACCCAGTTACACCTTGGCAATGATATAGGTTGGAGGGGCAGACATAGGAAAAAGTGTCTAGTCGTTTGGATGGGACAATAAACCGAGGCCCCGTGTGCTACAGGCTGTAATAATTTAAGATTCATTGACAGTTGGAATTCGAAAAAGAGTAGGTCTCTGTGCAGGCAAAATTTCCTCCATAGCACATGGGGTTGCCTGTGATCATTGGAATTGATAAGATCTCGGACAAGTTCTAACTTGACGCATTTTCGATGAACGTTTTTTTTTGAGTTATTGCCCTTGACTTTGTAAAAACACGTCAAAATTTGTTAAAAATAGTTTATGAGCAGGATTGAAGCTACAGTTTTCAACCTATTCTGATGAAACTTAGTGTGATCATTGGAATTGATAAGATCTCGGACAAGTTCTAACTTGATGCATTTTCGATGAACAGTTTTTGAGTTATTGCCCTTGACTTTGTTAAAACGTGTTGAAATTTATTAAAAATAGTTCGTGAGCAGGATTGAAGCTACAGTTTTCAACCGATTCTGATGAAACTTGGTGTGATCATTGGAATTGATAAGATCTCGGACAAGTTATAACTTGACGCATTTTCGATGAACAGTTTTTGAGTTATTGCCCTTGACTTTGTTAAAACGCGTAAAAATTTGTTAAAAATAGTTCGTGAGCACAATAGAAGCTACAGTTTTCAACCGATTCTGATGAAACTTGGTGTGATCATTGGAATTTATAAGATCTCGGACAAGTTCTAACAAGAGATATTTTTGATGAACATTTTTTGAGTTATTGCCCTTGACTTTGTAAACGTTGTTTTTTGCCCTTGATTAGAGCTGTGTGATTTAATTGTTTGTTGTATTTGGGTTATTGATATTGATTTTAAAAAATTTTGTGGAATTATTCAGCATAAATAATTTCTTCAATATGAGAAAATTCGTACTTTAGTCACTAAAGACTGTTTTATCATTTCTGACAGCTGCCAGTGGGCGTATGTTACCTTGCAACGCAAGCTATCTTTTTACTCACCTTCCACAAGAAAATAAACAAACTTCACTGGATGTTCTCGACTGCTTGACTTTGACTTCTTCTAGTTTCCAGCCTGCTCCCTCATCAAATCCATCATGACCTATAAAAACTTTCTGTACCTTACCAATATCCACTGCCTCCACTTCAAAACTATCAGTCTGAAATAATATAAACCTCATATCATTGTTATTTTGGTCCTTGGCACATTTCACTCAAATTCAGCTAACATAAAACCAGGCTCCAAGAAGTGTTTCTGCTTGAAAAGACAGCTCGACTCGAGATCTCATATATATATATACATGCATACCAAGTTTCATCAAGATTGTATAATAACTGTAGTCTCTATTTTTCTAGGAACATCAGAGCGTGTTAGTTACACAAACTAATTATAAGATGATGACACCCCTTTAACATAAAGTATATTGACCTGTTCTATATCCTCTAAAATATTTACCTGTCCTGTTTGGAATTTATTCTTGCCTGTAAGATTATGGAGTAAAAATCTTTTACCAGTATCACCCTGAGTACCAATTATATTAATATATACATTGGCATCAGTACCAGAATCTTTATCTTTACTAGTAGTAGTTTGTACAAAATACTTATACACTGAAAAATTTAACAAATGAGTTTTACTATATCTTCCACTCCTGATTGACATATTGTAAACAGACAATGCAATGTAGAGTGTAATAAGGTAATTTTTGCCAGGACAGAAAAATTAGCCCACTTTTTCATTTTTCACAACAAAAATAAAATGAAACAGAGTTTTACCTTTTACTTCACTGTACATTGGGCTAATGTTGAAAGACAACACCACATAGTGTCAAATGAAATTTGCCAGGACAAGAATGAGCCTCCTTTTTTTCGATTTGAGATTGGCAATATCAGTTATGGTGTTAGAACGGTAGGGGGCTGGAGGGATTTGCCCCACTAGAAACATAGGCTTGCAGCAAGTCTCGCAAGCGAATACGCCCACCAGCAGCTTGGTAAAGAGCTAAATGTGAACTGTAAAACAAACTCTATATTGTAGTCTGTAAAGTGAGCACGAGCCAAAAAAGTGAAAAAACATGATATCAGAGTTTTATGCGATATCTCTCAAGAAAATTATCAAATCCTCACCAAATTCAATAGTGCACATCTTTATAATGATATGGACACACACACAAAAGATTAAAAGAATCAATAGAGAATTGTAGCCTGTAGAGTGAACACGAGCCAAAAAAGTGAAGAAAAAAAAACGAACGCGATATCAGAGTTTTATGCGATATCTCTCAAGAAAATCATCAGATCATCACCAAATTCATTAGTGCACATCTTCATAATGATATTGACACACATACAAAAGATGAAAAGAATCTACAGAGAATTGTAGCCTGTAGAGTGAGCACGAGGTAAATGTGAACGGACGGACGGACCGATGAACAGATAGACCGACCGATGGACCGAAGGACCGACAAGGGCAACCACAATATACGCCCATACTTGATTGTGGGCATATAAAAATAGATCAATTGTATCCCATATTTTTTATTTTTCTCAAACTATGTGTCATTCACCAAACCATTTCAATTTTAAAAATAAATTCTGGAGAAGAACCCCATCGATGGTGTTTCAATGACCATTTTGGAATCTGAACCCTACAGTTTTTCCCTATTTGTATCCCCAGTTGCAGGAGGTGAGAGCCTCAATACCAAGTCAAATAATGTTTCCACTATTCCACTAAGTATGTAATAAGTTTTTAGTACCTTCAGCAGGTTTAGTATTAGGTGAAACAGCTGGTACTTCTACTACCACATCACCATAGCTATTATCATTATAATCTAACCACTTATTGATAGGAAATATTATTTCTTCTTGGTTACCTAAGTTCTCCATAACAACCTATACAAAACAAAACACTTAAAGCCTGCTGCAGACAAGAGGAACTAGCTGAGCTGCCTGCCTCGAGAGGCTGTCAGCTAGCAAAATTCTCATTACTTTTTTCACCGCAGATGAGAGCCGTCTGAGCTATTGTCTCACTAGAAAATCTTCAATGAATTCTGTATGTGAACGAAAACATCTGAAGAATGTTCGGACTGCATCCATGTCACGTAAGTGATCAAAATGGCCTCATTTTCCTGTTTTGAAATTCTGCAGAAAAAAACAGCGTCTGCAGCAGGTTTAAAATATCACATGTCTGTTTGTAATGTACCATTTTGAATATATATGCAGCTAGATGTGCACATCAAAAAATGTATGTTTTCTATTGGTAAATATACTATGTTCTTATGACAATTGAATAGTAACTATAAACATAAAGACAGCTACACAGGATTTTTTTGGAAATGGAACGTCAAACTGTAAATAGCTACAAAGAACTTTTTCAATTGCATGCTATTACAGTTGTTTCAGCTCAAATTGTCTGATTTTTTTTTTAGCACACTTATAATACAAGTTATTAAACATAATTACTTACTTTCTGTACATGCCAACCAGGTCCTTGTCCATCATTATCATGTTCTAATCTTATCTTTCTAATTTCTCCTATTTCACTTGGCTCCAAAAATATCTAAATAATTGCAATTAATGTATATACTTTTAATTAAGGGTATTGCCTACGCTAGCTTACAGAAAAAATCATGTCATGAACAGGCCTGTTGTCATGTTGTAAAGAAAATGTGTTTGTGTAAGTTTTTGGAACCTGCTTCTTTTGGTGGCAGAGATATAAGCAATTATATTTATTTATAGAATTGGAAAGACATTCCTGATTTATGTCATTGCTGTGGTGAGAGTCTAATCAAGGGATTTGGACTTGAACTAAAGCATGTTCGTTGGAACACAGTTTTTGCTGAACTGGGTTAGTGTAGCTTTATAAAGCAATAATAAACGAAACAAAATGCCACCAAACGGAATACTGAATCAAAACACTAAAACAGATTGCTTGCCAGGCAAAGTAACATACGCCCACTGGCAGCTGTCAGAGATGCTAAAACAGTCTTTAGTGACTAAAGTATGCATTTTCTCATATTAAAGAAATTTAATATTAATATCAATAACCCAAATACATCAAATTATCGCATCAACATACACGTTTCATTAAAATCAATTGAAAACTGTAAGTCAAGGGCAATAACTCAAAAAACGTTCACCGAACAAGCGTCAGACCAAGATCTCATCAATTTAAATGATCACAAAAATCTCATTAAAATCAGTTGAAAACTGTAATCTCTATTGTGTTCACAAACAAATTTTGACACGTCTTGCCTAAATCAAGGGCAATAACTCAAAAATCATTCATAGAAAGATTGTCAATTTCTTAGTTGACCAAGATCCCTCCAATATAAATTATCACACCGAATTCCGTTAAAATCAGTTGAAAACTGTAGTCTCTATTGTGTTAACAAACAAATTTTGACGTGTCTTGCCTAAGTCAAGGGCAATAACTCAAAAATTGTTCATCAAAAGATCGTCAATTTCGAAGTTGACCAAGATCTCATCAATATAAATGATCACACCAAATTCCATTAAAATCAGTTGAAAACTGTAGTCTCTATTGTGTTCACAAACAAATTTTGACGCGTTTTGCCTAAGTCAAGGGCTATAACTCAAAAACCGTTCATGGAAAGATTGTCTAATTTGAACTTGACCAAGATCTCATTAATATAAATGATCAAACCAAATTTCATTAAAATCAGTTGAAAACTGTAGTCTCTATTGTGTTCACAAGAAATGTTGACGGACAGACAGACCGACGGACAGGGGCGACGGCAATATACGTCCACATTTCTATGTGGGCATATAAAAATGATTTGCAAGCGGTAATTGTCAACGAAGGGAATTCCCTGATCAAGAGACGTTATGACTGGATGATAATAAAACAAGAAGGTGAAATCTGTAAATTATTTGAACTGTTGCTAAACAGTACAGTAAATTAAATAATTACAGTCAAGTAACCTAATTTCGTGGAAACCTGTTATTCATGGATTAATAATTTACATGAGCAACCTTGCGCAACCTCCACATTAGTTTGTTTTGATAAACATGGGTTTTCTGTACAATATCAGCTAGTAGAATGAATCCAATAGTTTCAAGTAAGGTAAAACGTATTAATGTATACTTTGGCAAATACAAAATGGAGGATTTCAGTTATTACCAAACGTCACCATTTTTTATCAGCCGAATTTCCTTATAATCCCAAGCGGTAATCGGAATTACAAGTGTCGTCTGCTAGAATGTAGTCCAACGAATGAAGTCAGGTAGTCAACTAGCAGATTTCGTGTCAGCAGAAAATTTCTATGGAACACAAAGTGGACCATATTCTTATGTTGTTTCAGTGACTTTTAGCAATAAATCACGCTACGTATCTTATTTTGTCAGTCACTATTTTTTTTTTAAATCGCGGTTCTTTGAAGGAACTGTCACTAGTTATAATGAATTGATATTAAAGATAAATACTAAGAGAAGTTAATTATACCACCGGGTATCCATACAACGTGTTTTTCTAGACTTATTTATAGTTCAAACATTGTACACGAAAATAGGTGACGCATTCTGCCGCTGTTGCCGAGTTGGTTGCTCATGAAATATGGGTCAAAGTGAAGGATTCATAAAGAAAATCAAAATAAACCAATTATAATTATTTTATAATTATATTATAATTTCGTTTTTTTTAACTTTGACGAAATTCGGTTACACCACTGTACATGTACTATTGGGTCCAGAATGCAGATAATTGTTATTACTTTATATTTAAACATTGGAGAAAGGAAATAAACACAAGTATTTATGTATCTGGTTAGTTTTCGCTGATTATTGAGCAGTATATTATGTGAAGTCTTAGTCTTTTTAGAAAGCGTAATCCATAAGGAAGACAATAATGATCTTTTTCGAAAATTCTAATTAGTTTGGTCCCTGGAAAATTTTTTCTGTTTCTCTTAAATTTTTTACATTTCCCTGGTAACAACCAAAACAAATAAACAAAGATAGCTTGCCAAGCAAACTAATATACGCCAACTGGCAGCTTTGATTTTAAATAAAAATATTTGGCAGAACAGTAACAATTACCAGTAAGAAATATTTAACATTCAGTCATACACTTCTTTTGAACTTTTTAAGGCGATACTGAATAAATTACCAAGTTTCATTAAAATCTGTCAAGAATTTTTCCTTCTTGAGTATTAACAAGTTAAAATTTAAAGCATTTTCAAGAACAAGGGCAATAACTCATACTAATTATTTATTTTCTGATTTTCAATAGGGTTCATCCTTAGGTGATAACAAACACTCACACCAAGTTTCATTTGAATTTCGCCTTCTTGAGTGTTTACGAGCGTTTCAAGAACAAGGGCAATAACTCATACTAAATATTTCTTGATTTTGCTGATTTTCAATAGGGTTCATCCTTGGGTGTTTACAAACAACCATACCAAGTTTCGTTAAAATCAGTCAAGAACTGCGCCTTGTAGAGTGTTTACGAGCAATAGTGGACGGACCGACAGACGGACATGGGTGACGGCATGGTTGCCCCCCATTTCATGTGGGCGTACAAAAATGAAAAAACAAAACATTAGATTCTTTGCATTATAATCTAATATGTCAAGATTGACAGTGATTGATCCATTCTTCTTTTTTTTAATCTTATGTTGAAGGTTTGATATATCCAATTTTCATGACATGCATGAAGAGGTGTCATAACATTAAAATAAATCTAGAGGACATGAAATCAATTTTAATCTGAAGGGAAGGACTCCAAATCTTATGAAGAGAGGAAAATTAAAATTAAAGTTATATGACAATAAAAGGTCATCCCACTAATAGCAAATTTAGAAAAAGGAAGTTTAACTAATAATTCATTTAGGGAAAAAGAGTGATGGAATAAACTTAATATTTTATCTTCATATCTTTTTAACTCATTAATTAAGGAATGACCTGACCATTTTATCAATGTATAAACAGAAAAAACCTGTGTACACTGTATAAATCCACTAAGCTGTTTATACATAAGTGTACACAGGTTTTTCAGGTTTTTCAGTCCTTTCAGGTTTTTTCACCCTATTTATAGTACTACCTGAAAGTTGATGCAGCGACCTCGTTGAAAGTACAAATATTGAAAGACGAGTTCAAAATAAGTCCAAAATTCATGATATTGTTGGAATTTGGAGTGTACACATTCGAGGAAATTTGGAAAATACTGTTATGATTTATTGAAGTTTTGATTTCAGCTCTGTTGATGTTCAAAGGAACAACATCGTAGCAGTGTAGTGGCCGCCTCAATCAAACTCAATGATAAAAGTAGTCGGTTAAGGGGCGGAGCTTATATCTACAAACACTGTTTACATTTCAAGCCACCTTTTTAAAAGTTATTCCTTGACCTTTCAACAGATCAATATATCAATTTGCATCAAAATTTTCACAAAAAATTATTAAAGAATAGCCATTAAAGTATAGGTATGAAAAAAACTCACCTCAAATTCATCCTTCTGTCCACTTTCAAAGAAACCAATACCAGGTTCACCCAAAGGGAGAGGACCAGAATTACCATGGTTACCAAATATTGTCAGAACAACATTAGCATCAGTGCCTGAATTTTCTATATTATCAGAGGTATAAATCTCCACTTTCCAATCACCGCTTGGTGCTAAAATCAGATTTAGAAAATATTGCTTAATAAAGATCACAATTGACAGAAAATGAACTTACATTTTTCTTTCTTTGTATACTTACGTTTTTTCTGTGTTGGTTGTGGTGTTGGTTGTGGTGCTGGTTGTGGGGAAGGTTTTGCTTTAACAGGTGTAGTTGTTGGTTGATGAGGCTTATTTGATTCTAATTTTAGAACTCTTTCTATCTTCTGATCCGCCTGCCCAACATCAAACCACCTTCAACCAAACAAAGGGAAAAATCAACCAATAGAACATCAATGTGAGATTCCTAACAAAATTACAAAGCATTGAAGGTCTCATATTTCGATTAAAACTCTACAGCAACTAGCTGTTAGATTCATCAGCCAAAAAGAGTTAGATAAAGAGTTGGCTTAGGTAGTACTTATCTTCTGTCCACTATTAAGATTATAAAATCCAATTTTGAAGTAATATTGTGGTAAAATAAACTGTTTTATACAGTGATCATCTCAAAAAACACATCAGGCTAAATAAACCCACACTGGTCAGTAAACACTTCAACAAACCAGCCCAAACCAGCCCAAACCAGCCCAGCCCAATGCGCCCATGGCCCTATTCCTTCCTGGGTTTACATCCTCTGAATCATACATTGTGATCCTGACATGGACACCACCACCAAGAAACCAACACTCTACATACTAGAGTATTTACTAATACTTACTGGTTGCATTCAAATGTAAATTCTTTACCATTTTCAATGGACTCTTTCACTTGTAATTTTTGAAGATGAAATCCAGCACCTATGGTTCAAATATGCAAAATTTCTTACATGTTCATAATTATTCTGATTCAGTAACTGAACATATATATCTCATACTTTCTTGTGACATTTTCACTTTAACCACTTTTCTTTTCTTAGGTAAAAGTTCTTTCAAAAAGATGTGTTAAGGATGAAAACTTGTGCTTTTATCACACCAACAAATAAAGACGTTTCTAATTAAGCGAATCATATCAACTTGCTTTGATGGTCGATTATCAGGATGTGGTATAAATTAATCGCCTTAAATAAATGACCAGCAGCAAAACTGAGTTCCTGAGTTTACTTGCCAATAATCTCAATAACTGATTATTGAACAGTTACATCTGCCAAATAGACGAAAAATAATATTTTTTTGACTTTAATCCTATTATCTTAGAACGAGTCCTTTTATTTGTTGTCAATGTTGCCCACCCTCTTGAATCTCAAACATATCCTACCTAAGTTCTGTGAGCCATGATTGAGTTAATTTTGTGCTTTTAGCAAATTGCTAAAATTATTATCTATTGTATCTATCGTTATAGGCGCTTCACTTCATGAATAAAAGTGTCTATGGGCCGTTTTCAAGTTTTTCAAATATTTCAAAATCTTAATTTCTATATTTATCTTATGGTTGCCATATTAGAGCATCAAATATTTTAAATTCATGAAAATGGCTACATATTATTCTGTCCTATGTATATATATATTATGACAACTTTGTATGGTCATTCGGGGGTACAGATATTTGCTCACCGAACAGTTTCTCACTGGTCGTTCGGGGATATGGTGATTGCTTACCGAACAATTTCTTACTGGTCGTTCGGGGGTACAGATAATTGCTCACCAAACAGTTTCTTACAGGTCGTTCGGGGATATTGAGATTGCTTACCGACCAGTTTCTTACAGGTCGTTCGGAGGTAAAGATAATTGCTCACCGAACAGTTTCTTGCTGGTCATTCGGGGGTACCGATAATTGATCACCCAACAGTTTCTTACAGGTCGTTCGGGTGTACAGATAATTGCTCACCAAACAGTTTCTTGCTGGTCATTCGGGGGTACAGATAATTGCTCACCAAACAGTTTCTTGCTGGTCATTCGGGGGTACAGATAATTGCTTACCAAACAGTTTCTTGCTGGTCATTCGGGGGTACAGATAATTGCTCACCAAACAGTTTCTTACTGGTCGTTCAGGGATATGGAGATTGCTTACAAACAGATTCTCACTTGTCGTTCGGAGGTACGGACGATTGTTCACCTAAAAGTTTCTCACTGGTAAATTTCTCAACGGACAGTTGCTCACCAAAAAAATGAGAATTAGGTCAAATGCACACCACAAATGTACATATTCAATGTTTAATGCACAAGGATTCATTAATGACAAGAGATCATCATATTTTTAATGACCAAGGTTAGCCAATCTATCATCCACCTAAAGAGCAGTACTTTAGAGGAGACCCTGTACCCATTATTTAGTCCTGTACCTTACTCTAGATACTCTCAGACATGCTCCCATAAGACAGCAGGGATAGCACTGATTGGTCATTTGAGACCTACTTAAGACATGACAGACCTAGTTCTTACCTTTCTTAGTGTTGTCATGTCCAATTAAAACTTCATTTATATCAAACAACTGTACAGCCTCAATTTCATAATGGAAAACCTAAGTAACAAGAAAAACATTACATGATCTGGTGATAGAATCTTGTTTAACCCTTTGAACCCTGAGTGTAAATGAAATAAAACATTATATACCCTAAACTTCAATAGCAGTTATAGCCTATGATGTCAATAACAATGCTATTCCTTAACATTTTCTAGCTTTTTAATTTTCATTTCCAATACTTGAGGGATTTACAACATGCAATTATAGTAGCAAAACAAACATCAGTCTTTTGTTCCATCAGCCTATGATGAGATGGAAAGTATCATGAAAATTAGAATGCAAGTGCCTAGGAGCCATCATTACTCCCTGATGACAGAAATAATTCTGTTAATATTAATTTTTTTCCACTTCAGGTTCCATGTATTTCTAATCTGAGATAGAATTGTTCATTTTAAGAAATAAGACATACTTGTTGGTTTTTACCAGTCAGATGTTTTTTGAGCATTCTGTTACCACTTGTACCATTTTCACCATATAATTGACAATGTAGAGGAGTTTTAGTTGGTGGTTTTTTAACATCACCATATAAATCTATATCATACTTAATCACTACAATATATATATATATATTTACAATAATAAACTATTTTCACTGTTAAAATAGTGCTCAATAATGGTCAGTTGTCTGAAGATAGCGTAGCGTTAAACTCTAAGTAACAACATGATTCAGGTTCTGTTTTAATATCATATATATCTATATAGAATACATAACAACTTAAGTATTGTCAGTCATTGTTCTAGTTTAATCTATTATGTTATGTAAAATGACTCAATGGTGCAAAGGTTTATTTTTTTCACACCTGTTTCTAAAACTTTTAAAGCCGTCTTTTGCAGTTATCTATCCTGTTTCTTCATATTTTGGTTGTAGGAGATGTGTTGACTCATTAGCCTTGTAAACTTGCTTTTAGAGTCTAGTCCAAAAATTCATCCAAATTGGATCTTTATTATGTTGACAAGTTGATTTGACACAATTTAAGTTTTAACCAATCATAAATGTCCATGTATGTACAGTCTGGATAAACAAAAAAAGACTTTTTGACCGTTTTTGATTGGCCACTCATTGGAATTCTGCTGGTAATTCTCGTCTTATTTAGTTAATTATGAATTAATTATGGACATGTGAGACAAACTGGTATTTTTCCAAGTCATTAGAACACATCTACTTTCTATTCATATAAGTATTAGCATTTTGATTTTCATAAATGAAAATGAGGGAACCCATCTTTAAATATATGGCAGCACTGATACTATATTAATGTTAAGATAACCAATCTAAAGACACTGGAACCATACCTGGAAGTGGTGCTACTCCTGGCCATTCAACTGGAAATTCTACCCAGCCATCTTTTTTATCGTCAATATTAACACCTTCAGCAAAATACCAACTAAATTTATCATGTGTATCAATATCTTGAACAACAATCTGTAAGATATATTAATTACTTTGTATATTGAATATTTATAAATTACCATCTTATTCAGCCTTATCCAGCCTCTGATAGCTATTTTGACAGCTGGAGTAGAGTCAGAAAAACTAGGCTTTGTTCTATTGGAATTATCTGCAACTATGACTGAACTACAAGGTATCCATCTTTCCAAATATATCAGTTTTTTTCAGATTTGAGGTAAATAAGGGGTGTGGAAAATCCCCACAAAGCAGGGCCTTCTCCAGCCGACAACTGTCAAAAGAGCATTCACAAGTTTGAAATGAGGAAGATGTTTCTGACAACATGTTTACTTGAAATTCCCTTTATTACAACAGAGCTTATACTGTAATTTATAAAACTGACTGGGTTCAGATGTAAATTCATTGAAATAAATGGTTGAACTCGTGAGATAACCATTTTTGATTGCTCTACTCTGCATTCAATTATGTTATAGAATGCACAAAGTGGGTTTTTGCTGGGTCTTCGTTTAAATGGCAAATGCTCATTGCATCCTATATAAATCACGATGAAATCAATTAAACATTTTAATATATTTGTTGCTACTAAAGGTGGGGCTTTGGTCTACTTGCAATTCAAAGTATCTTATGAGATCTATCTGTCACAGTCACCATGAGCCAAGGTTAGATCCACCATCTTTAAAGTAATAACAGCTTAAACTGAAAGTTTTCAACTTAGAAAATATGCATAAGAGTATTTTACCTGCTGCAATTTCCATGATTTAGTTTGAATGTTGTCACGGAAACCAATTCTCATCTTAAATAATTCACCAACATCATCATTCATATGAACCTAATAATTGAATATAGACAATTAATGTGGGTTAGAAACTATTTTTCTCTTGTTTTGTCAACATCAGCCAACATAGGACTTCTTACTGTTATTGTAACTAGAGGTGTCCAGCTTCTCTCAGATTCCCTTATGTTTCTGTCAATGGCTTTTGTTTTTAATGGATGATAATTTCTGAAAACAGTATTAATAAGTATTTTACCTGAAAGATTCTATTTTGATTAGGTTGAAAGTTGTCATCACCATCACCTTCTAATGATACTGGTGAACTTTCAGATTGTTTACCACAGAAAGTAAGAAGAATATCTGACACATGAGCTGTGGACTGACCAATTCCAGTCACTGTGAACACTCTATACCTTCCTTCTGAAAAATAAATGTTAATGGTGAGAGATATTTTAGTCCAGAAGCAAACCTATTGTCTCAGCAAATGAAAATGTTTTTTGAATTTTTTCGATATTTTTTAATTATTATTAAATTGGAATATCAGTCTCAAAATAGTACTGTTAGTCTTAGAATGACTTTAAATTGATAAAAATATATTTTGTAAGTTAATATGGAAAAGAAACACATTTCCCTCCTAGAAATTTCTACCCAAAAAGTTACAAATTTTGGCCGCAAATTGTCCTGTGTAAAAACAAATTTTGAAGACATAATGTGTACTCAAGCTTATATTTTTATCAACTGTAATTACACAGTTGAAATTGTCAAAGATATATTGCCTACATTAGTATCTGTAATATTTGTAAATGTCCTGAAGGCAGCCTTGTAAGGGAGATTATAATGTTTGAAGCGTAATTAAATGGGCCAAGCTGGAACTCTGCATATCTAATAATGTGATCCAGTCAGCCCTGTTGCTTGGGAATGAATTTTATACATGACGATGGGGCTGGATCCATCATATAATCAGAAAGTAATGTTTTTGATGCAAAAGCGAAATACAACAAAACAGGGATAGCTCAAAGCTAATGCTTGCTCAACTGCATAAATTCTTGGCCTTAAAGGGACAGGTTCACCAATATTGGGGGTGGATTTGGGACTTGAATATATGTAAATAGTTTTCCGAAGTACTAGAAATGTATGAAAATTGCATAATACCTTCAAAATACCTCAAACTAGGAATTTCACTTTCTATTTATGTCTTTTCCATGTATGGCAAAGTCCGAAAAATATGTGAGTAGTCATTTAAACGTGGATGATTCTGGACAAAACGGTGAGCTGTGAACACTATTACTGATTAGCTTGGCTAAAAAATGCCCGTTTCTGAGACTAAGGTAAAATGGATGGCTAACCTGTTCCTTTAATCAAATCACATAATGACAAGGTTAAATTTCATCATTTCACCTGATGATGTTATTTATCAATGAATACATGTAATAAACTTACCAGATTTTTGTAGTCTAGTTTTGTTTTGAATTGGAGTGACTATATTGCTAGGTTTTATGGCAGTTAAAGTTTGAGTATCTTCATATACTTTAGTTCGACTGTCCTTACTCAACCAATGATTAAATTCAAACACATATTCTTCACTTGAGTATTCTTGTTTTTTGACAACGATTTTCTCTAATAACCAAGGTTCACCTGGTCCTTTGGTTACCAAAACTTTATCAAGGTCACCAAGGTCAACAGATTGAATGTAGAAATGATCCACCTAAAAATTGATTTGTTCATACACATGTATTGACTTATTGAATATCATTATTAGTGTCAGGAACACATCATAAATCTCAAATTAGCATTTTGTATAAATAACATACTTATCACCAAGGCACACATGAAGATGGAAATTAATCAAACATAGGGTAATGAGTAATCAATAGATGCTAAGTTTGATTGCATGTGAATCAGTACAGTTTTCGGTCTTATGTACATAGATGCACTAGAGTTGTGGTTATGGAAATGTAGACTAAATAATCAGACAGTGAAAATTTTAGATCAAATACCTTACAACATATTTCTCTTAAATAATTAAAGTATTACCTGCCCAGCTTTGAATAATATAGTCTTGGGATTTTCAGGCACTAGTTTACGCTTGCCAGTATCAGAATGTTTTCCATATATAGTAAGAGAAACCTGTGAATCTGTTCCTCCTCCTTTCTTTTCGGATGTGTGAACACTGACATAATAATTCAAAACTGAAAAAAGAAAACAGATCTTAAACAACTCAAACACCTATTTGATTTCCAAATAGATCTTTAGTGTCTTACACAGAAACCACGCAAATACAAATGAATATAGGAGGAAAATCATGAAGAGAAATCTTTCGTTCTGTTCCTTTATAGAATATTACATCTGTATTGCAGAATTGTCATGTAAAATTACAGAACTATATCTTACCACTATCAAAATTCTCAATAGATTTAATAACTGGCATTTCTCTGTGTATATCACCATGGTTACTATCACCAACCCAAGCACTAAAATCAAATACATACTGTTCTCCTGTCTCTTCATCTCGTAGTATCACCTGTAATTTATACAATAAAATATTTTCTCTAATACTTTTAACTGTGAAATTTGGCTGATGGCAAAATATATGGGACATGGGTCTTTATCAATGTGGCTTAGACTTGTAAGCTGTAGCCATCAGTCACTGTTCACCTTTCCAAGCCAACACCATGATATTTTTGACTAACTAGATGAACGAGCAGCTTAATGCTGGGCAGAAGTCAACTTTTGCTATCAATCATTGCGTATGAAACTTTTGCTGGGTGTCATAAGTATCTGTTCGAAATTGTACACTATCTGGTGTTACTCATTGATCATTGTTTAGTGATGTATTTGCAGAAAACTAATATTCCTATAACGCAATATTACCCTCCCTTATTTCAGTCTATATTTTAAAGTCATTAATTTTTATACTTTATAATATAGCCATAGTAAACTAAAGTCATGTGGAGTCATAGTCTAACAACTTAGCCAACTTAGCCCCATGAGTTGGTTATCACAACAACTTGCTTACAGGTCTAACATGGCTCAAATGAAGAAGCCAATTGGCCAATCTCACAATACAGTTGCTTTAATCATGTAAACAAATACCTATATGATTATTTTTTGATCTTAGCATTAAAGTAAATCAACAAAGGTCTACCTGTTCAACTATCCACTCTGTTGTTACATCATTTTCAAGTCCACAAGTAACTCTTACTTTCTGTATCTCACCAATAGAACCCAGATTTAAACCCTACAATTTGAATAATCACACAATATTTCAATCATCAGCAATCACTGAATATTACTACAAATAAACACATATTTCTACATACTGGTTGATGGTTATTTCAGTTGAGTTTTACGTCCTATTTTTATGCATCATGTGGGCTAATGAAGACAGGCACCGCCATGCAGGGTACAATGAGGGAAATTTTGCCAGGACAGCAGCATTAGCCTGCTCTTTTTCGATTTCCAACTGTCACGAGATCTTTGACGTGCACAGCCTGTAGCTGTTTAGCTGTTCAGTTTATTGTTCCATATGAACGACTAGATGTTTTTTCCATGTCAGCACCTCTTACCTACATCACTGACAGGGGGAAATCGGGTTGAAAAATTCTTGACCTATGCCAGGATTGAACCCTGGACCTTCGGGTTAGCAAGCAAGCATCTAACTCACTGAGCCACTGTGTTTCCTCTCTATTTTGTTACATGTATTTTATACTTATACTTGAATAGGTAAACTTCTATTTCAGGTTAGGTAAAACATTGAGTCACTGTTTCATTGAGATGGTTATTAAAATAGATTTTTAGACAAAATATGATATCATTGTTTTGTTTTTTCGGGCCTGTGTTAAAAGCATTAACAAGTTGTAAAGAATTTTTCTGAGAATATTGAACACTACTTTAACCCTGTGCCTTTTGTTGAGCAATTACATTGCCACTTAACAAACCTTTCCCTGTTTCCTCATGACAGTGATGCAGGTCGGTCAGAGGGGTTGACATAGATAAAACGTGTAGTTGTTCGAGGCGACAATAAAACTGAGGCCCTGTGTTACAGGCTGTGCATGTTAAAAATCCCATGACAATTGGAAATGGAAAAAAAAGGATAATGCCACTGTCCTGGCAAAATTTACCTCATTGCACACTGCATGGTATTACCTGTCTTCATTAGCAGAAGAGTAGGATGTAAAACTCCATTAATTTCATTTCACTATACAAACCATTAACATTGTTAACTAAATTATATACCAAATTCGTCAGTAACTTACATGAAATATGTCCTTCTGTCCTGCTAAATATAATGTGCGATTTTTATCAGCCAATTCTTTTGGTCCAAAAACACCTTTGTTACCAAACACACTGATAAAAACATGCCTTGACTTTTTATTAGATGATGGAGATATTTTATCAGCAGTAGCTGTTACAACAGAACACATCCATATACCCTCTATTAATAGAAGAAAATTTTCTACTTTTTAAATACATAATCAAAGATGATATTCTTTAAATGGCATAAAGTTATTGACACGAATTATAAATTAGAAAATACTCTATAGAATACAATTAATATCTTTATTACAGGCTACGTTTCAACCAGGTTTATCTAGTCTTCATCAGTTGAAACAGCGATTGTAATAAAGAGTTGTATTTCATAAAGTATTTCCCAAAGATGATAATGCAAAATATTTCCCTTATTACAACTTTAAATCTTATATCGGGTGTGCCAGAAAAAACGATAACATTTTTCAATTCAGTTTTTTTTTATAAAGTATCAAAGCTATATTTGCTGAAAGTATTTACTATAATTCCTATTTTCCATTACAAGATATTGCCTGTATGGTTTGTTCAAGTGCTATTTTATTCCATTTGTCTCTAATTCTGTTGATCAGTTCCTCCAGCTATCTCGAGGAAAAACTGTAAACCATTTGATTGTAATAAGGATTTTGAGGTTGCCATTCATCTTTTATATTTCAAAATTCAGAAGGCAATTTTTGCATGGAAAGAGCTTTTTGGGGGTTTGTTTCTGCTGAAAATGTCATCCTCAATGAACATTAGTTCAACTTTCTAATATCCATGTAAATATGAGGTCAAAATATCATGATCGAAGCTTTAATATTTTTTAAAAAATCCTAAATTGAAAAGTGTTTTTCTGGGCCACCCATTCATTTTCGCTTAAATAGCTTAAATATACTGTTCAAGCAGCTGTATAATTTAAACAAAAAATTCAAAAATTGCAAATTTTCCTGTGAAAGATGTCTACAATGTACAAAGCATGCCTTGTATTATATATTGAAGGAGAATCAATCTTACTAGATTTAGTTTTTACAGGTTGTGGAACATTATCATGATGTGGCAGACTAGCTAAGGGGGATAACTCTACCATCAGTTTTCTGTCATTACAACCAGAATCTAACCACCTGCAAGTTTACAAGAAACAAATTCTCTTTGTATCTAATGTTTACAATGTTTTCTCAGATGTCCATATGTTACAGTTGAGGAAAAATTGTAAAACACATCCAGGTACTGTCAAAACATAAATACACTCTGTCTGTTATATTTTCAATTACTCATCTGAACATGTAGAAAAATACCTCCAAATGCCTCACTTTAAAAATGGAAAGTGGGTAGGCTGCGTTTACGTTTTGATGGAACCCAAATATGCATAAATAATGTAACTAATAGAACATTAGAAATAATTCAGGTACAGGCCTGTCGTTGGCAAGATTTTTTACTTGGAGGAATTAAAGGCCCAGAGAACTCATTTCTGACTATATCGCAGTGCAAAAAACGTCTCAAAATCTATATATCTTTTTGATTTTGTACAAAGACATTGTAAATGAATCAATCTCTACTAAACTGAAGGTTTTGCTGGGTCTTAATTCTTACTTACTAGGGTCCAGCCCCCAAGGACCCAACCCTAAAGACGGGGCTGAACAGGTAAGAGCAAGAATCAAATATTTTGTGGAAACTAATACAGTTACAGATAGATCCTTGGATATGTTGGCACATTCATATTGACAATTTGGAAATTCTGATTCACTGTTTATATTCATTATACAAGAGTAAAACTACTCATAGTAACCTACCTGTCACAAAGAAAAATATATTGTTGAGAATGTTTAGATTGAGATGAGATGATGACTCTATCACAATACCATCCACAACCTCGACCAAACTCTTTATGTCCTATCTTAATCTTCTTAATACAACCAATATCTAAACTTCTTACTTCAAATTCATTCTCCTACAAATAGTTCATACATATATGAATATATTGAATATAATGGTCAACCAAATGTCTATGGGTTTTCAATATTGTACAAGGGACTTAGAGTAGTGATACCAGGAGTGTACCAAGTTGCTAATTTGGAACAGTTTGCGAACTGAAAACCTCTCTTTCTGCATTTGGCAATTTATCCTGGGCCAAATGAAAGCTATCTTAAAGCCGACTTTCATTTTACTCAATGGAAATATAAAAGCTAGCTTTATGTCCTTAGGCAATAGGAGGCATACTGCTTACAAATAATTCACTTCCAATTAAACGGTAGTCTTGTACAACGCAAGCTATCAATAATATGCGACTTTGTGATTGAGGCTAAATTTTTCTGCGAACAAGTTGTGTAAAACTGTAAACACAACATGTTCAACAATAAAGCTGGTTCTAAGCTGATTCCTATATTTTCAGATTTTTAATCAGTTTTCAACTATACTGACCTGGTCTCTGCCAAATAATCCTTTACCCAGACGACAGTTAGACAATATCATTTCTCCAGATTCACCTAAACTACCAATCAGTAAACAGTAGATTCTTGCCTCAGTTTCAGAGAGAGGTTGGCTTCCTGTTTTTACTTTGACTACATATATATTTTCTGAAAAGGAAATAGACATGTCAATTCTTATATCTCAAATAAAATTTTATCGGCCGTTTTCATCAAGCTGTACTGGTAATGGTTTTGATATCTGAAACTCATTTAAAGGGAATGTAATAAGGTTTTCTAAATTTTTCATGTGTATCGGGGAAAATGATAGCATCAATATGCACCATTCCAATTTTCAATCAGATGTATGCGGTTCTTTCAATTCCACAAAAACGTTTTACATGTTTTATGACATCACTAATCACAAAATATGCTTTATCACATATGGCCCTTTGCAATAAGTGAATAACTAAGTTTTAGTGGAATTGCAGGAACCACTGCCATTTGGAATGGTGCAAATTGGTGCTATCAGTTTCCCTGACACATATCAAAAAAATCTAGAGATCCTCTTTACAATCCCTTTAAGAACTTATATAAAACAGTTTTTGTCAATTTGAATGAAATTAGGCTAAGAACAGGAACAAATAGTATTCCCAGCAAATATCAACTGTGTTTTTCTTCTGTTGACATTTACTTTTTGTACTTTTGTCTATTCAATGTTTACATCAGTCGGTAAAAGGACCCAAACTATGATTAGATGTGGTCATACCTTGTAGAGGAGGTACATCAGGTCTTGTAGCAGGTAGAAGTTTTAAACCAAGTGGATTGGCACTACTTGACTTGATCACATCATAAACCTCAAAACTATACTCTTCATTCGAATCTTTATCTTTCAGTTTCATCTAAATGAACATTTTATTAATAGAAAATTGAATGAGCAGTCATGTAATAGCTTTGAAAGCAAAAAGTAAGACAGTGATCCTAAATCTAATATATCAGTTTGGGACATTGAAATAGATTACCAACACCATCTCAAGGTATATGAATATCAATGGGTATCAGAACACTTAAAAAGCTAATAGATTATGAAGTTGTGATACCAAAGCATTCCAGCTCCAAGTAAATCAAGTTATTCAAGACCTACAGAAACCATAAATGTCACTCTGGAGAGCAAAATGGTGCAAATACAAGCATTATGTTCTCTATTACATAAACCGCATTTGATAAGCTTACCCTATTTAGGTTGAAAGATTCAGTACTGTTTATATCCAAGTTGACCTGTAACTTATAAATAGTACCAATATCACCCAAGGAGACCTAGAAAATATAAAACAGCTTTGTGGTACAGATATCTACAAAAGTAAAGTAATGATGAAGATTCTCATCAACACAATTGATTAATTCTAGTAACTGTCAAGACAATTACCTTCATAATCATAAAACTTTTCTATTTACCTCAGTCAGCACAGTGCTATTTGGTTTTAAGGCACTATTTTTGTTGATTTGAATAGGTGAGCTCTGTCCAGCTGTTCCAGAGATTGTAACATAGACTGGATCATCAGGTTCTACTTCACCCTCTGAACCAATATATGTAGTAAGAACCCATTTTCCTTTTGATGGTGGTTGCTTGGTAAAGAGGTTATTGACAACAGATTTTGGCAAGGCACTGGCAAATTTAGTCTCTGTCAAAAAAAAGTTTTAATATCAAAAATATTAATGAGATTGTCCATTACTATGCCTTTGTGGCTTATCATAACTCCTTTCTCAATAATTAAAAAAAACTGATTCACCCCATTAACATTCATTTACGTGTAGAAGTTGTTGTGAATATCTCAAACAAAAACCCTGAATTGTTACCAACTGATAATAATATAAAACTACAAGTGCAAATATTGTAAATAGACAAATATAGACTCCACTCTGTTGGCACTTGCTGACTCAGGGATTCAGCTGATAATGTTGTTCTGTTGTTTGATTATTGATCACCTGCATTTATATTTTATTTCCTTTGGAATAACAGTCCAGTTTCTCAAATATTACCTTTAGGAAAAAACTCAATTGTGACATCTGAAGATTTATTATGAAAATCAAACCATTGTTGACAAAGAAACACAGTTTCCAAAATGGCTGCAGGAGCTTCACGGACAGAAACTCCCTCTAAATACCAATTTTTCTCTACAAAAAAAAACCAACAATGTTCTGTAATGTTTTTACTGTTTATCATTACACAAGAACAACTCAGTGCTGTTAGTTTGGCTCTATTTTCCAAACATGATCAGCAGAATAGATCAAATGCTGCATTCGACAAGGTTCTAATAGACATCAAACATAGGTTGAATAAAACCTGTTGGTCAGAATCCAAAACTAGAATAACATAAACTCAGTGTTGTCATTATCAGGCTATCACTGATTATTATTCAAAACTATAAACTAATAATCCATTATTCCATTAATAATCTGTCAAAAGTGCTTAATCATCTCAAATTTTTATAACATTAGATATCTTTCACAGCAGGTTACACACTGATGGCTTATCAGAACTGTGAATACAATAAATTCTTCCCACCAAGTAGACTGAAACATCTGTCTATATTCCAGCCTCTGATAGCTATTTGGACAGTTGTCAGCTGACGTAGAGACAGAAAAAATAGGCCTTGTTAAATGGGGACATTCCGCATACCGCAGGTGAGAGGGTTTTTAATCTATTTAGATACCACGAATCTGCAAAACCCAGGTATAATTGGAAAGATGAATATTTTTGTAGTTCAGTCATACTCCCTTACACCATATCTCCAGTTCCATCAAATTTTTTTTGGTGAAACTGATCTAGCATCGGCCATTTAAAACTGCATGTGCAACCAAAAGTTAAAAGTTCACAGATTCACGTGATACTAACATTTATTTTTCTGACTCTACTGTCAAATATCCATCAGAGGCTGTAATAGAGGCAGATGTTTCAGACTACCCACCAAGCTGCTAATTTGTCATAGTCTCACCTGCTCCATCTCCATCAAACAAAACTCTTATCTTCTGGATTTTACCAACATCTACTGCTTCTATAGTAAAATAGTCCAGACTTCCTGATTTCCATAGTACTTTATTACCAGCTAGAGAATTAACTAGTGGTCTTACTCCTGTTTCTCCCAATTCACCAATAATATTAATAGAAATAACAGCTTCACTAGCTTCAGCCTGTAGATCTTTACCAGTTTCCAAACTTACTACATATTGCAGAACTGAAAATATTTATTCATAAGATAATCTACCTGATACAGTGATATTCTATATTAATTGTTAATCTTTGAGAACAAAACCACCATCTAACTAACAAGTAAAAATGGATTTTTCATTTTATCAGACAAAATCAAATATATTATGAAAGAAGAAGAAGATCTTTCTAACATTACCTAATTCTGGAGGGTAACATGATCAAATAATAAGATTGATATACACAATGAAAAGTAATGTATCACTACTTACCAGGTAATGAAGGTTTTCCTGTTTTAATAACTGGTAATTCACGACAGATCTGTTTATCACCTTGATTATCTGATAGCCAACAATTACCATAAAATACTATTTCTTCTCCTGTTTCTTCACACAGTAATTTTACCTACAACAGATGCCATGATATTACTGTCCGTTGTATATTATGACTGATTTATAAGTTCTGTTGGACATCATACAAATCATGTTTTGTGTCCTATAATTCCAGCTGGCTTACTGGACAATGAAAAATGGGCAATATCATGCTAAGACATTTTGCCAAGAGATTGACAATAGCTTTCTCCGTTTTTAGCACCACATATTGAGAGATCTTTAAAAAGCACAGCTTGTGGCCCACAAGCCCTCCACTTATTGTCTCATTCTATATGTTTTCCATTTTAGCTCCTTAGTCTTGCACTATAGATTGGTAATTTGGTCGAAAATATCAAATATCTTATCATATGGTGCATGTTCACACAAGTTAACTAACTCAGCTGGTGAAATTTCTAAATTGCAGCAGAACGCTTTGTTTCAAGCACCAGCAATGTTTATATCTGTGCTAAAGTTGGCCTGGTAAAAATAAAGTCTTGTAAAATCAAAATCATTTACCCAATCTAAATGCCATGATGGATCTTTATTCTCATTGTTATGTTCTAATCTTATTTTACTAACTTCTCCTATATTTCCTACGGTTATCTACAATAAACAGAACAAACAGAAGTTTAAAATTCTATATATTTCAACAATTTAATTTAACTGAGGATCATTTTGGTTACTGATGCATATATTAAGTACTTTAATTCACTCAATAGTGAGATGTTATCTGATTATTTTCTTTACCAGTTGATTAGTAACCTACTTATAGCATCACTTTTCTAAATTTGATTCTAAATTAATAAACAGAATCAGTTATTACAGAGTTTGTAAGTATAACGAGAATAAGTCAGGTGATTTCAGTTTAAAAGCTCAATGGTAGGATACTGGACTACAGACATTAATTCTAGAAAGTGATACAAATACCTTAACTAAACTTGACGTCTGTCACACTGTCAGCTGGTAAAGCAAATATTTAGATAAATACTTCCCTTTAAATGAACTGTCTGACTAAAACATAACGAGTTTATGCCTTCAAATGTGTTACAGATAAAAAAGACCAACCTGGAAGTCAGTTTCTTTACCCATAATAAAATCATGGGACTTAGTTCCACCAGTATTTAATGGTATAGTCTCTGAATGTCCTTTATCACCAAATATAGTTAAATATACTGTAGCATGTGTTCCTGAACCTTCTTCTTCACTTGTTTTTACTTTCACTTTCCATTTTCCTTCTGAAACAGAAATTTAATAAATCTATTGTACAGCAAATTCATCTAAAAAAAAATTGACACAACAGGATTTTTGATACAACAGATGTATTTGACAAATCCATTGACTTCTAATGGAGAGAAATAAGATTCAAAAAATTTGCACAGAAAATGCTGCTGAATCAAGGAAACTACAAAATCATGTTTTTATACTTTGATCATGTAGAAAAGAACCTGAGCCTTCTATGCATAATGTATGTATTTAAACTCTTTGGGGAGATATCTACATTCAGATGTATGAAATAAAATGGAATGCAACTATTATACCATAACCAAATAACCAATAAGGAAAAATACATGTACTCACTTGATTTACTCTTGGTTCTGGTTGGTGATCTATGTGAGGTATCCAGTATATCTGTAATAAGTAGTAAAACACAATTACTTAGTATATTCATCAACATAGTAAACAAAAAACAAAAAAATCCACCATTTACAAGATTCAACATACACAAATCTATACTTCTTTGTTTGAGATTTTTTTACTACATGAGCCATCTATTATCTGGGAAACTTTTTCTTTAGTTTATTTAAATTTTTACCTGATTGAATCAGAATTCATTTTACTGCTAATAGATTGTTTCTGTTGGTTTTGAGTATTTACCACAAATTGAAAGAAACGGACAGAAAATTAAGTTATAATATCCAAATTGCCAAAGTCTAGCATTCATCTAACAAAAAGATA
This sequence comes from Lottia gigantea, assembly GCF_000327385.1. Classification (NCBI taxonomy): domain Eukaryota; kingdom Metazoa; phylum Mollusca; class Gastropoda; family Lottiidae; genus Lottia; species Lottia gigantea. The sequence continues at coordinate 425,841 of NW_008709190.1, read as the reverse complement.
CATTACTTACCTAAACATTTCAAACGTCTTTCTGTTAGCCCATCACCAATACCATTATCTAACCATTGGTTACAAGGAAAGATATAAGTTATATGTGACTTGTCACCAGTAGTCTCTGTTATAGTTACTTTCTCTAAAAACCATCCAGCCCCAAAACCCTTTCCATCATGCTCCATCATAACACTCTGTAATTCTTTTAGATCTACTGCTTCAAATTCAACTGTTTCAACCTATAAAATAAAGTACCATGTCCTAATATTATAGTTTGTTCTACATTTTAATAGAAACGTACATTTATACAGTCAACATTAGGAACACATGAACACTCTAGAATATAAAGTTTGATCAAAATGCAATCAAAAACATGGCCTAGATTCCTCCTGAATCTCAGATTAAAACTCAAGTATCTTTACATGTAAAAAAAATTCAACATTCTTTGACAAAGTCTAAAGCAAATACCCAAATTGATTTTAGAGATTTAATACAATTTTCATTCTGTTTTGGTTTTTTTCCGGTAGTAAAGACAGTGTGGATGGGAAAACATTTTCATGTACAAGGAGAAATCAGGTTAGCCGTAATATGCTCAAAATAGAAGACATGTAGGGCAATTTGTAGGACAAACCACTCTTACAACTGTTGAAGTTGTGCATCATGTCATAGATATAACACCTCTATGACATCATAGCTGATCTCTGCTATTCAGACTGAGCAAGTAAATGTGGAATTAGAGAAGTCTGCCAATTAGAAAATTGTTAGTGGACAGAAACTTACCTGGCCTTTTCGGAATTTGAGTTGTTTAAAATGTGGCTGATAAACACCTCTCTTACCAGAATCACCATTCTGACCATACATAGTAATAAATACATTGTTATTAGTTTCACCACACCAATGGTTACCAGTATAAATTGATACTCTGTAGGTATGAACTGTAATGAATGACAAAAATAAACTATCTCCAAAGGTGTGGGGGGGGCACATGAACTGTCATGATAGGCAATTTTTTTTGTGACTAGAGTCTTGTCAAGAGTTTCATCAACAGTCTGCAGGCACACGAGGAGACAAAAATCTCCAGTTGGTCATTTTCAATCATGTCGATAATCATGCATGGATCATGCAATTGAAAGGGAAATGAATATCATTGTCTTGCAGATGATAAAACTATTGGAGACAAATATCAAACTAGTTTGATATTATAAATCCTGTTGGCAATGCAATAATCTTGTCATGAAAGCATAGTCCCAAGCAAGATTTTACTAAAGATTTGAGCCCGTGACAAAATTCGGCAACCAAGACTGTTCGTGTACCTGCACCTTAAGAAATTTATCAAGACTTTTCCTGGGTGCATGAACTAGATTTTTTTCTCATTGCTAAGTATATGATCATTTTTTCAGTAAATATAGATGATTCAGTGCCTATTGGATGAAAACACATCTTTGTATAAAATTATAAATTATGACGCAAGATCCTTAATATTTCTAAGTACTAACACAGCTTCAGCAACTCTTTCAATTAAACACATTGATACATGTAGCTACTGTATAATTATTTACCTTGATAGAGAGGCTTGTTATCTGTAGAAACAGGTAGTTCTTGAACTAAAGTGTTACCAACATCATCTCTTAACAACCAGCAATTATAGTCAAATATCAATTCTTCTTCACTTGATTTATCAACTAGACGAATCTTTAATTCAAAACCAAGAATATAAGTTATAGTGGACACAAAATTCAATTAACACAATGAATAACAAGACTAGTATTGTAAATGCAAGGATGTTTTATGTTTTCAGGACTGTCAATGATCCTGAATATGATCTGGACCAAACTGGACAAGTGAAACAAGTAAACAGCTTTCAGACAAAGCTCCTATAATACACAATAGCGTGAAAAACTACTCGACCAGATTGTGAAGACAATGACAAAAAACATTGAGCCAAATTGTTATTTTATATAGCGATTTAAAAATCAAGTTATTTCATCAAATAACAAACTATAGAGTGGAAACCTATTTTGAATTCCCTTAAACCAACCTGTTCGAGATGCCATCCCTGCCACTGTTCTTCATCATCTCTCATAACTTGTAATTTATATAGATCACCAATATCTCCTACATTAATCTATAAAAAAAACAATAATTAGCTACATTTTTGATTTTAAACCTTTTTCTTAACTTAACTAAGCAGTTCATGAAATAGATAGTTTATGTATATTTACATATCATATGAACAGATATAAGATATGGAAACAATTGCTTGGTAAATTAACAACAAGTGGATTACCCATCTGACTTAAATTGTGTTTGAATGTATAATTTCAATTATCGATTATCAAATTTCAGAATTGATTATATGTCAAAGTTAAATTTTCTCCACTGTTGTCGTTAACAAGTAGTAATCTCTTCCACATAGTTTCCCTTTGGCAATTAATTTAACCAGAATAAGCTATAATAACTGATCAAAGCAAGAATATACTTCTATGATGCAAATATAACCCATGAAATAAAGAATTTTGGTTGTTTTTAAATTAATATTTACAGGGTTTCTCAATTTAATCATTTGGATTATTATTCGATTATCGATCATAGTTTGTCATCAATAATCCATTTCAATTTGATAATCCATACCCAGCTCAAGTTATAACTACAGTAAAAATATTTTATACAGGAATATTTCAACAATATATCTATTTCATATCTTCAAAAGACTTAAAATATTAGTTAAAAATTACATGCAAATGCAAGTTCAGGACTGCAATCAGTAATTCTCCAAATCAGATATCAGCTATCATATGTAAGGGTGGTTTTCGACAGGAGAATAAATTTTTCAGAGTAGGATTATTTTGACTGATAAGTGGACCTATATGTTGTTGTCTGCCATCTTTGGTGACTGTGATGCTGATGTTTTTAACCAAAGTCCTCTCCTTTGATTGGATAAGCTAGTCACATGAAAAAATAGAATTGATACCTACTCTTTTTGTGATTGTGAACAAAAATTTTTTCATAGCATATTCTAATAATTCTTATTAATATGCATACGTCTATTCAAAAAAATCACTTTTAAAAAAAAAATCATCCTGTAGAAACAGCACTATACTAGCACAACTACTGTAAGTAATGAATGTTTAGAAGATACTGTAAATACCACAATCACTTGGCCACACCAATCTCCATTATTGATCAACAAATGTTTTCTGAAAATATCACCTAGCATTAAAATACCTCAAATTCATCAACATTCCCTGGTTCAAACAATTTTTCTCTAGAATTCTCTTTGGGTAATAACTGGATTGCTTCACTTTTATCTTTACTACCATAAGCTGTTATAGTAACCCAACCACCATTAGGAGGATGAGAATCTTCTTTAGTTTTAACATAAACTTCATAGCAACCATCTGTTAAAAATAGCAGGATTCTCAGTTATTAACCTATTTCTGATCTCCTAATTTGGAGAAAATATTTTTTGTACACAGTTTTGTTAAACGATTCTCAAAAATCTTGAAATGAAGTATCAAAAAGATAGCTTGTCAGACAGAGTTACATACACATACTACTGGCATATTGGCTGAAGTAGATCATTTGGCCAAACAGTAACCATTGATAACAAAAAATAATTTAAGCTTTGGACTAAGGTAGTAATTAATAATTTGATCAAGTTTTGTCCAAATCCAAATTGGTGATATAAAAAAGTTTTGCCAACATCTGTAAAGAATTATATTAAAGAGTATTTAAGAGCTAAAACAAAGATTTCAACCAGCAAAATCAAATTTTTTTGGATAGGATTTCTTCACGGCTAATATTGAACAGTTTTACTGACATTTTTCAAATCTGTCAATAATTGTAATCTGTCTAAAGTGTGTAAAAAATGTCTAAAGCATTTGCTTGTTTTGATAAACATGGGTTTTCTCTACAAATATCAGCTAGTAGAATGAATCCAGTAGTTTCAAGCAAATACAAAATGGCGGATTTCAGTTATTACCAAATATCACAATTTTTTATTGGCCAAATTTCCTTATAATCCCAAGCTGTAATCGGAATTCCAAGTGTCGCCTGCTAGAATGTAGTCCAACGAATGAAGTCACGTGATCATCAAGCGGATTTTAACATCATGGTTCTTTCAAGGAATTGTCACTAGTTATAATGAATTGATATTAAAGATAAATACTAAGAGAAGTTAACTATAACACTGGGTATCCATACGCGTTTTTCTAGACTTATTTATAGATCAAACATTGTACACGAAAAAAGGTGACGCATTCTGTCGCTGTTGAGTTACTCATAAAATATGGATCAAAGTGAGGGATTTTGTAGAATATCTGAGGAAACATCTAAGACATAAAAAAGAAGAAATTTCTGTTTTTTTAACTTTGACGAAATTCGGTGTTGAATCCTTATATCCACGAAAATAGGTTACACCAATGTACCATCTGATAAATGATTAACATATTCACCAGAAACATTTCAAAAAGAGATATATTTGATGAATTTGATACGGGACAATGTAATATGTAGGATATACTTATTGGCCATCATGCATCCCTGAGTGCAAGAAGCTATTCTATATATTTACCGCTAACTGAAATTGGTTTAAGTTTTTGCTTTGCAACTGGTTTCTCTTGAACTGTCTTCACTGGTATAGGTTTATTCGTAGATTTTTTTCTGACTTTTGGTGGTGGAGCCAGTTTTGGCTGTTGGATATCAGGGTACAGAACTCTTTCTATTTTTTTGTCACTCTTTCCAGAATCCAACCACCTGAAAATACGTATTAGTGTTGAAAGGGCATATTGCTTACCAGGAGAGGTAACGTAAACACACAAAGCAACTTTGTTCATATTGAAGTATCACCAGTTATCCTCAACAGACAGAACTTTTATCTTACCCCCCCTGGAAGATTTTTCTTCATTTCAAAGTCACATTTTCAAAATTTTTCTTTACATTAGGCGCCAAAATTTCTGTAGATGTTCTTGCCACAATTTGAAGAACAAATATGGACATAGAATAATGTCAGAAGAGAAAGTCACAGCAGAGATTAAAGTTATCGTTCCCAATTTGTTCGAAACAAATTCTAACTTACTTCTTGCAGACAAAATGTGTTTCAACATTTGAAATATCAGTTATGATGATTTTCTCTAGAAACCAGCCACTACCTGGAGTTTTATTAGCATGACCCACAATTACTTTCTCAATTTCTCCTAAACTAACAGCTTCAATTTCAAATTGACTGCTCTGAAAAAAACATATAAATAAAATTTACATATCACCTGATTTGCCTTAACAAAAGGGATATGTATGTTAACCAAACAAATATTCTTTTCATATTTCTCATCTTATAATGATATCTTGGTTTCAATTGCTAAAGAAAGACAGTGGATTGCATCCAATCCATATGCACTTTTCTGCATGTGCTGTTTTTTCTCACTTAATCTTCATTATTTTGTTAACAACTATATATGATCCAGATCTAAAGTTTCTATTGTTCTTTTTCTATTTGTAAAGTCACAACTCTCCAACTTCATTTTTTCATTGCTTAGTTTTATGAAAATCGTTTGAGACCTGGAGAAACTATAGTAAAATAGTTATCAAAATCTGGTTAAACACTGTATATTTTCAATATGTGAGCTTTCAGGAGGCTAATATATCAGAGGTTAAAAACCAAAAAGTGCAACTTGATCTTCATTTTAAGTTTATGCATACACACACAAAATCTAATCACAATTGGTTCAATCTAATTAATGATTCATATTGAATAAAATGAATGTATCCAACCTTTCCCATTTGAAATGGCTTCTCTTTGAAATTTGTTTTATGAAGATATCTTTTACCACAATCAGCATTTTTACCAAAAATATTGATATAAACATCAGCTTTGGTGTCTGCTCCTAATATATTACCAGTAGTTACTTCTATTTGATATATCGTATCTGTAAACAAATGTTGAAAAATATCCAATGTTATTTTACACAAGTGTTTCCTTAAGGGTGTGGGCCTAAAAACAGTCTTGGTTGCTGATTTTTGTGGCAAGACTCTAGTCCTAGTCGATAACCAAGACTGTTCGTGTGCATGCACCATTAGGCACCACAAGCTCTAATTGGGGCAAAAATATTCAGTTCTCTTTTAACATAAAACTACCAAACAGCACAAAATCATCCAATTTGAACCAATCCATCAACCAACCATTACGACTACCCACAACTACCTAGTATGCGATATCAGCATCAATTGAAGCGAACATTAACCTGTCATCTACCAACCAACCAATCTTTTAACATAAAGGATATATCAAATGAATTTAGAATCGAGATGACTAACTCCCTATTTTGACTCAATTTATTCAGAAATATTCTGGTGGGAGAAAGCAAATGCAACGATATGGGAATTATTTGATTCATTCCTTTTTTCTGCATTTCCATGAATTTCACATATTCTTAAAGATTATAAGATGAACAATTTCAACCTTATCAAGTTTATGAAGTATTGAAAGAAATCTTACTAGCAGTAGAGTTGTGACCAGGTAAAGCTACTACAGCTTCTCTCCATGTATCACCATCATCATGTGTTCTAGATAACCATCTATATATAGTAAATTCATACTGTTCACCACTTGATAAATCTTCTAGTACTACCTGCAGAATAAATCAAATTTTATCACTGTATTTAAAAGGGAATGAACTTTGGACTTTCTTGGTCGATGTGTTCAAGAAATTTTAAGCAAAGTGTTAAAGATGCCTTCAAAGCTGCAGAGGCCGTGACTTATTAAAATTGACTGTATCATCATAGGCTTTAAAAGATTTATGGACAGTGGCATATCTAGAAAATGCCTGAGATGGTGGGGAACAAAATGAGAGATGTTTATCAGAGGCAAGGATGGAAGGGCCAAATTCTACAGAGGCTTGGGGAACGGGGGCTGCAGGTGGCCCCAGCAGCCACAATATTTATCAGATAACCTGAGCTGAATTTTGAGCATTTAGAGGGCTTAATTTTCACTTCAAAATAAGACCTATTACAGGCCTCACCTCCCTCAAAATTCATTTCATATTGTATTTTGTTGTTTTGAAGCTAATATGCAAATGTTTTTGCAAACTCATCTACATTCTACATGGCTAATATTTATTTAGTTTTACAATTCAAATTTTTCAATCCAATAACTTCATAAACTGTATGTGGTAGTTCTTTTTCTAGTAATAAACAAAAACTGATAAATCAACTACACATACTTTTTCTAAAAACCACTGTCCACCATTATTACCATCAAAACCAATTCTTATTTTATACAAATTCTTTATAGCAGGTCCAATATCAATCTGAAATTATTAAAAATTTAAATAGGATTTGATGATCTTCCATTTTCAAATCTGAACTCAAAAATACTCAAAAATACTGATTATACAAGAGAATTTTCCTTTCATGCATAAATCAACAATTCAGCAATTTAATTCTCAATTTTGGTTGCTTGGTAACCCAAAAACCATTCATAAATTAGTCCAGAAATTTAAACCCATATACATCATTAGCATAATGAAACATAGACATGTATAATATTAATGTGTGCAAGATTTACCGGGTATGTGGGCATATAAAATTAACGAGGTAGCCAGGGTTGGCTTAACAAGTCTGAGCTTTGAATCTGGCAAAGGTCAAATTCAGCTTTTCCTGTCAGGTAATTCAGATTGTAGACTATTTTACCTTTATTTCATCTGTTTGACCACGCTGAAACAATCCACCTCTTTTACCTGTACCTAACACTATTGGTCCTTTATTTTCTTCATCACTATAGATATATAATAGTATCTTCTTCTCTATACCCATATCATCTTGACTACCAGTGGTTATATAGACCTTCCATTCTCCAGCTGTAATAATTTACAATACCATCAATACATGTATAAGAAACAATTTTACTCTTTCTAACAGATCAGTCCATCTTCCAGATAGATTTGTCACTATCTAATCTACAAGCCTGGCAAAAACTATTTCTGTTCTGCACTTTTTTTTACACCCACATGGAAATGTGGACGTATATTGCCGTTGCCCCTGCCATTTCTGATAGCTGGTAGTGGGCGTATGTTACCTTGCCTGGCAAGCTATCTTTAACTGATGTGTAGGTAAATCAATGCCAGACTTTGGTCATTTTTTTTTATTTTTGATGTGAGTGCAATTTCAAGGATCAAGATGATTTGGCTGATTCAAATTTACACGTATCTTTTGGGTTTTCATGAATTTTGTATACATGCAGCTCATAAAAAAAAAATACATGGAAGGCATACATGTGGTTCGAAGGCTTAGTTGACTTCTTTGAAAATTTACTGAGTTTGTCTGGCTGAGGGATTTAACTGTCAGTAAATCAAGTTTGAGTCTATCATTTCTAAGTAGGTTTAGTTCATGTTTAATCATTTATTAATTATTAGAGGATTTGATTGGTTGAATATTATATTACATGAACATGAGATAGATAAACATTTTGTCAGATTATGAAGTCATTATGAAAGACAAATAAAATGTAACATCCAGATTTGAAATTCACATTGCTCAAGTATGTATATCTTTCATAATTAGATTTAAATTCATCATTTCTTAAGAGCTATATTTAATATCTATTTATCAAAGTTGCATCCCTACCTTTAGGTTTATCATCTTTTTTAGGCTCAATAACTTCAGTTTTCTCTGAAAGATTCATTTTAGACAATTCAAAATAGTACAGAGTGATATTCGTGATATCCCAATAAGATATATTTAGAATATTGGTTGAAAACATAACTCAAAATATTATACAAATGAACAAACATATATAACCAAATGGTCCCAAATGGTAAATCACTGGTAAAATTGGTCCAGAGGTAATCTAGAGCTTAAAACTGATAGGTTAAAAAAATGACATTGAGGAGAATTTATTTCACTCTTAGTCATTTAATTCTTTGATTGATAATTGATAAAGTTTTATATTATCTGATTATGTATCATCTTCTAATCTTAGGTTTGGTTTTATCACTTCATTAGTTGCCAAAATGATTCTATCTTAATCATAGTACCTTTCACTCAAAAGACCCTCTTAAAAAGGCACTGAATGCTTTTGGTTACTTCAGTAGTAAAAAATAGAGATTGATTCTAAATAAGAATACAGAATGTGCAGTGTGTAGAGAGATGGAAACTGAATTGTACTTGAAAGATAATGTAGAAATAGAAGAATAACTTTCTATTGTAAACAAAATTTGTTTAGGCTTCTTTCAAAATGCAAAAGGAGACCTTTTACAAGTACAAAAGCATTTGCTAATTATTTTGCTAACTACTTTGCTAACTATTTTTCAATCAAATATCCACAATTACAGGTATTTGTTAGTAAAATTCCCATCAAATGAATAGAACATGTATTTGTTAGTAAGGTATAATAAATTCACTCTAGGTTAATTAACATCATACTAGCATACTAATTTATCAATACATTGTATTTGTTAGTAAAATTTACATCACATGAATAGTATTTCATGTAAATGTATTTGTTAGTAAGATATAATAAATTCACACCAGGTTAATTAACATCATAAATTAGCATACTAATTCATCCATACTTGCATTTGTTAGTAAAATTCACATTAAATGAAAAGAACATGTATTTGTTAGTAAGATATAATAAATTTACACCAGGTTAATTAACATCATAAATTAGCATACTAATTCATCAATACATTGTATTTGTTAGTAAAATTCACATCAAATGAAAAGAACATGTATTTGTTTGTAAGATATAATAAATTCACACCAGGTTAATTAATATCATAAATTAGCATACAAATTCATCAAATTCACATCAAATGAAAAAAACATGTATTTGTTAGTAAGATATAATAAATTCACACCAGGTTAATTAACATCATAAATTAGCATGCTAATTCATCCATACTTGCATTTGTTAGTATCAACTGAATAGAACACACCAGGTTAAATTACATCATAAACCACTAGTCCATCATTACTAGTATTTGTTAGTAAAGGGGCCCTCACAGATCATATACTGAAATCTATTAGTTTTCTCAATTTGTAACCTATAGGTGAGCTAAGTAACAGCAATCACCTGTTGCCTATAGTGGTCATAAGATCAAATGGCAATCCACATGCAAATAATGTGTTTTATAGATAAAAGTATGCAGCAAGTACACATGTGATTGTAGAGACATGCAGTGTAATTTCAAAAATTTTGAACATGTTCAATATTCTATGCCAATACCTGCGATCAATTTAACTGAAACACGATCACAACAGGTACCCAACTCATAAAATATGCATAACACAAACTTATTCTTAAGTTAGCAAGCAATTTACACATAAGTTAGTACTGGTAGAAAATACTGAATCGGCCCTGCTTTAACACACAAGTAGTTATTTGAATTTACTTTTATTGTGTTGGAGATCACGTGCGTCAAATCTATAAAACTTATCAGATGCATGAAAAGTTACGATCGGAACTATTTTTTATTTGCAACCATACAACTGATGATCACTGGATGCCACCTTAACTCTTCTTGTGTCTGTGATCACCTGTGTACTTGCTGTATACTTCAAAAACCTATTGGTTGCATTTGAGTTGAGTTCATAACCGCTGATCTAGTGAGAGCCCATTAAGGTTAAAAACACCAGGTTTATAGATATCATAAATTAGCCTACTAATCCATCAATACAAGTATTTGTTAGTAAGATATAAAAAATTCACTCCAAATCAATAAGTTCATGTATTAGCTAATATTTGTTAGTAAAATGTCAAAAATGTACAATCAAACTAATATTTGTAAGTATATTATTACTCAAACTTAAATTTTTCCATTATTCATCATAGCACTGCTGTTTCTCTATAACAAAGACCTGCCAAATGTCCCATTTCCAAAACATCAAGATAATGGATTTATTTCTCAGTTCATTTTGAAGGGGAACAGTTAAGCTTGTTGGAATATCAGAAAATAGCAGGCAATAAGCTATGAAAAACAAGGAAAAATACTTTAAAGAATTCTCTAACATACCACTACTTTTCTATAAAGCTCTAGTCTATGTTCACCATTAACTTCTACTGTACCATGTTCACAAAGAATGATACCAAAAAGGCGTTTGATCCTAGTGTTGCACTAATACATGATATGCTTTGGATTCAAAAGTATTCTTCTAAACCGCTGACAATCCAAATCTTTTAACGATAGTTCTATATAATTTAAAATTCAAACTGTGTATGTAATTATTCCTAGATATGTTTCAGGTAACATTGTTTTACCATTGTGAGTAATCTAAAGATACCTTATACTTTCTTTAATATCACACCAGTTTTCCAGAACATCACAAAAAACATAAGAACACAGGATGAAATCACACATTGCAACTCAATAAATGATATATATTTAGATGATGATTTACAAGGTAGAATCTGTTGTATCATGATTAATATCTATTGTAATTCACTCTTCCTTCCTTCAGTCTCTGCAAACTCATTCCCACACTCTTTTTCCTTTGCATTTTTATTGTTGTCAGGTTTACCATCACCATCACTACCCAATTGCCTATCATCATTATCCTTTGGATTCTTAACAGCATCATTATCCTCTGGAGTTTTAGTAGAATCATCATCCTTTGGATTTTCAATAGATTCACTATTTTCTGGGTTTTCAAAAGCACCATTGTCCTCTGGATTCTCAATGGAATCATTATTTTCTGAATTTTCAACAGCATCATTATGTGGTAGATTTTCAATATCATCATTATCCTCTTGATTTTCAGTAGCATCATTATTCTCTGCATTTTCAACATCATTGACTTCTAGATTTTCAATAGCATCATTATTCACTGGCTTTTCAACATCATCATTATCCTCTGCATTTTCAATAGCTTCATTATTATTAGCATTTTCAATATCATCAATTTTCTCTTGATTTTCAGTAGCATCTCTATCCTCTGCATTTTCAATATCATCATTATCCTCTGCATTTTCAATATCATCATTATTCTGAGCATTTTGAATACCATCATTATCCTTTGTATTTTCAATACCCTCATTATCCTCTGCATTTTCAATAGTATCATTATTCTCTGCATTTTCAATATCATTATTCTCTGCATTTTCAATATCATTATTATTCTCTGCATTTTCAATACCATCATTATTCTCTTCATTTTCAATAGTATCATTATTCTCAGGATTTTCAGTAGGATCATTATTCTCTGCATCTTCAATAGTATCATTATCCTCTGGATTTTCAGTAGCATCATTATTCTCAAGATTTTCATTAGGATCATTATTCTCTGCATCTTCAATAGTATCATTATCCTCTGGATTTTTAGTAGCATCATTATTCTCAGGATTTTCAGTAGCATCATTATTCTCTGCATCTTCAATAGTATCATTATCCTCTGGATTTTCAGTAGCATCATTATTCTCCGGATTTTCATTAGGATCATTATTCTCTGCATCTTCAATAGTATCATTATCCTCTGGATTTTCAGTAGCATCATTATTCTCAGGATTTTCAGTAGCACCATTATTCTCTGCATTTTCAATAGCTTCATTATTATAAGCATTTTCAATATTATCGATATCCTCTGGATTTTCAGTAGCATCATTATTCTCAGGATTTTCAGTAGTATCATTATTCTCAGGATTTTCAAAAGCATCACTGTTAGTTGCATTTTCAAAAGCATCCTTATTCTGTGGATTTTCAATATCATCCTTATTATGTGGATTTTCAATAGCATCAATATTCCCTTGATTTTCAATAACATCATTGTTCTCTTGGTTTTCAATAGCCACATTGTTTTCTTGGTTTTCAATAGCTACATTGCTCTCTGGATTTTCAATAGTATCATTTTCATCTTTAATGTTGTCTTGATCTGTGTCTTGTGACTCAAAAAGATTAGTATATATGCCTAACAGAGAATTGATGTTTTTGTCATCATTTTCTTGTGGATTTCCTGTGCTATAGTCTTTGTTTTCAGCTAACACACTCTCGTTTGTACTTTCTTCATCTGGTTGCGAGACATTTGAAGTTCTGCTTTCAGGATCAGGACTTTTACCTATTGGGGGCAATCTATCTTCTGAATTTAGTGAAATTTTGTCCTTGTCTGTCCTCTCTTCATCTGAATTTACTTTATCATCAGTATCACCAGACTCAAGGGTATGGTCTTGTTCACCAGTCAGAGGTACATCTTCATCTTCTTCCATAATAGAATCTAATTCCTGCGATTCAAGACTGTCCACTTTAGAACTTGTTTTACTGTAAGGTATTCGGCCATTATTTTCACTTTCCACATTTTTGGTCTTTTCTAAAGCTTCAGATGATTTTTGGGAAATAATTGGAGGTAAAACTGAATATTTTGACTGAATATTAATGGGACTAGAATCATCAGTAGGGCTCAAAGATTTTGATTTCTGTATGTCTAATGTGTTGTTGCTTTTCCGACGTGTGTTTGATGATACTCTGGCGGAAACAGGTCTGGGGCTTCTTAGATCTGAAGCACCAGACAATGATTTCCTAGCTGAGAGGGGAGGTGTGACTTGTACATTTGTTTCTGTTTTTGATCGTGTTTCAGGCAGATTTGAATCTAATATCAAAGATTGTGTTTTGACTTTGTGAACATGTTCAGTTGAAGTATTCTCTGCATCATCTAAAAAGATAAATTTACAAAATACAGAACTATTTATAGATAAATTCACCACCTAAATTTTAGCTAATTCTAGCGATAAAATGGTTAATCCTAAAGATCTAAAGAGATAGATCTATTCGCTGAAATAAGATATAAACAGATGTAAAAAACACATTCTTTCGTTTTGACCACTCTAACTACTACCTTACCTTTTATTAGCGGAGATGGTGGAGCAGAATCTAAAAATTCATAATATCTATAAGACAATCTGTCAGTTTTGTTTATTTGGCTGTAATGTCATGACTGACTGAAATACCAAAACGTCTGACAGCACAGTTCGTCTTTAGTAATTCTTTTTAATTTCAATGTCATTTAGATGGGATTTTATTTGTTATCTATACTGGATTAAATCTTTATTTATGAATTTAAATGTTTGACAGAAAATTTTCAAGCAATAGTTTTGTTATTCATTCCAAATATTCTTATAATATGGATTATGGAGACTATTTTTTAACAATGTCACTTTCAAACAGGTTTTTTTTTTATAAATGATGCATGCCATAACAGAGCCTATAAGTGGATCAGGTGTTACTATGGAGTTCAGTTCTCAGTCTCCACAAAACAGCAATGATAATCACAACAGAACTGTCACTTGAAATTTATGTCAAATATTTTCAGGAATTTCATTCAATGTTCACTTTCTGCTAATGAACTGGGCTTAATTATTTCTTATACCACCTAATAGTACTTAATCACTACACTTATCAGAATGCATCTTGACTTAAGGTGTATCTGTAATTTTATACAAAGGAGAATTTTTATCAAAGTAATTGATAATAAGAAAGTTTCTGTAATTTCAACATGTCCACATTCTGAATAGTAGCTGAAATAAAGTTCTATCAGCTGGTAAAGCAAATCAGATGGCTATATCCCAACGTGTGTTGTTGCGATCTTCCAGACAGTACTATGCTGTTGCTACAAGAATACATTGTACATAAATAACCTGCATTGTTGAACCGAGAAAACCTTTGCATATTACAGCTGAAATAAAGTTTTTCTGTTGTCTAATGAGGTGGGAACATTTTCATGCATGCAATTGTTATTCTTAATAAGACAAGGGGCTTAAAAACTGATTTGAAATTTAGAATGTCCTGCATTTAAAAACATCATAAGCCACAATACACACAATTATTTTTCAAATCCCAAACTCAAAAAATGTTAGTTATTAGCATCACAAACTCAAACAACAACAAAAACACAAAGTGCAAAAAGTGCAATAAATTTTAAAACTTTTAAATGCAGGACCACCTAATTTCAATTATCAAAAACCAAAAAAACTTTTAACTAATCTTTTATTAAAAACTGAAACTGTATCAAAAATATAATAATAAAAATGTTTGACAAAATTTAACATTTCAAGTGGGCCAAAAAGGCACTAAAGTTTAATAGTGAGCTAAATTTCTTAAAAGTGATATTTTTTGCACAATAGAAATGCTACAGTGCCTAGTAATACTGCTGTACTACATGTTAAGCAATAAAAATTAAAACTTTCGTTTCTTTTTTTTAATTAGTTTTATTTTCAGTATAGCCACTTCACTGTAGGGTCTGACATTCGTCAAATTAACCTTTTGACCTAACCTGCTTTGACCAAACAACTTTACGCCTTCTCCAGCGTTGGCAATTTGTGACTTGATCAAAAGGTGTTGATCAGGAGCAATAGACTAGTTTATCAAGTCCACTGAAAGTGAAAATAGAAAACATGGCTTTTCATTGGGTGTTCCACAATGACTACATTGACCGCATTGGTTAAAGCAAACGTCATCAGGTCAAAAGGTTAATTTGACGAATGTTCAAAACTCAACTTGTTAGAACCTATTGGAAGTGGCTATACTAAAAATAAAAACTAATAAAAACAAAGAGACGAAAGTTTTAATTTTGATTATACTGACATGTTAAGCTGTGGGCATGAGGACTGCTATACTACATAGCAAAACTGCCACTCATATTGGTGCTTTCTGAATTTGTTTCATTCAAGTTGTAATACCAAATTTATTCCTGATATGTTTATATTTAACTCATGATAATGTCTAACTTATATCAAATTAATCAATTAATAGATAATTTTACAATCAATAATTTATTTTGACTTCCAACTACTAATGGATAAATAAATTCATTTATGAAGAGAAAAAAATAAATATTGAAGATATCCTAATCATGCATCTGAGATGATAATAATAATAATAATAATATCAAGATTACATATATATTCTAATAATAATAATTTACCCTATAATAATAATAATAAAGGTGGTCCTACAAGATAAAAGGTTTTAAAACATATATAGAAATAGTCAATAGTGAGAATCAACAATGTTTCACATCCAATCAAACTATTTACAAAACAGATATCAACTGTCAAATACATTACTGTCTGAACTGATTCGGGTAAATGTCTACTTGACATCCTACAAGTTGATGTTTTTTCACGATCCGAGAATGATATATCCTATAGATTAACAGGGAAATAATACTCTATCAGAATATCTCAGTCTAGGTACTTTGACTCATATAATACATAGAAAGAAAGAAAGCAAGAACACAACTACATACTTCAAGGACAACAAGTTAGGTCCACAATTTAGTTTCCTTTCTAACAGCTCGTCCTTGTCCAAACCTCTTGGCATTGATCTTTCCCTGATTATCCTAACCCATTTACAGCTGAGTTGACAAGGGATTATAAGAAAAGATGATTTATTAAGGTCATCAAAATTTTACATGCAGAACCCAAAGATGCCATTTGTTCAAAGAAACCAAGCAAATGACGTCATGTAAAGAACCAACACTCGAATCGACTGTGTTCCTCATTGAAATATCTTATCAATCAAAATAAATCAAAGTAAGATTGATTTGATGTGAAACATTTATGAAGTTAGAAACTGTTAATGCATACAGGAAATTTAACATAAAGGAAAATGTGAACAATTACATTTAAGTTTGTGATGTTAACAACAATTTTCATGAACAAATCTTGGATAACTTGTAATTGGATTTTCATAAAACTTTAACATTAAAAAAAATTTAACATATATTTAAAAGATATATTTTAGCTAAAAAAATAAAATAATCTGAATAAATTATCATAAATTAATAAATTTATATAAAATATATTTAGAGGAAGATTGGCACAATGGGTGTAAAGCGTGCAGCAACAAACAGTGGGATGTTAGAATCACCTACCACTAACAGCTAGAACTCTTTCTATTCTTCTGTCATCTTTACCAGAATCCAACCACCTACAATTTAACATCAAAATATTGACATTCAGGTTTATGAGCTTTACTTTCTAAAGTGAAACATGCTAGAAATATATGACACACGTCAGACAACCAATGACGATCCAGTAGCATATTTCTATCCAAACACATCTCTCTTAAAACGGACACCCATTTATCTGTCCATCTGTTTGCATTTTAAGCATTAAACTTTATTTTAATAAAAATAATTCAATTTTTACAAACTGCCCAAAGTACAATATTGTTCTTGATCAATAATACTTAATATTTATTAGTTGATTTCATTCTAGCTAAATTTCATGAAACTTAGTATGTAAAGAATCCAAACAAGAATTTCATATTGAATTTTATGACAATTTGACCACCACTCAGGGAGTGGTCCACTCTCTTAACTTGTAAATAACTTCAAAATTAGTTTATGACATTTCCTGATTGTCCAAAAATAATCCAAATTAAATTCATCTGAGAATTCGCATATAAACTTTAATATATAAGTTAAGTTAAATTCAATTTCAGTCTCTGGTGCATTCAGAAACTAGTCTAATGAAGATAATAAGACAATAGCTAACTGACCCCCTGATAAAAGAGCAACTACATCAATATATCATCAATCTATACTTTACAACCAGCTAGTTTCTTATATACAATTTTCTTACATATTAAATTTTGAGTGAACTTACTTTTTACAGGGGAAGATGAATTCTGTTTTAGAGTTTGCTCCTTCTCTGACTACAATCTGATCCAGTAACCAGCCATCACCTGATTTGGTACCATCATGTCCTACTAAACATTTATTGATGCTACCTAAATCTACTGCCTCTATTTCAAAAACATCTTTCTGTAATATAATAATAAATAATATATCAATACCAAATTAAGATGTAGTTTGGCAGCAGACTCTTTTTAACTTCGAACATTTGGCAGAAGAGTAACAAGAAATCATATAAAACATTAATTTGTTGATTTCGGCTGATAATGAACAATTTCACCAAATTTTGTCAATATCCATAAAGAATTTTGCCTTGAGTGTCTTGGAACTAAAAATTGAATGCATTTTCAAAAACAAAGGGCAACAACTCATATTTGATATTTTTTTATTTTCAATGGGGTTCAGTAAAACATTAAGTTAAGTAAAAATCCATCAAGAATGGTTCTTTCTGAAATTGAGTAGCGAATGAACTGACGGACATGTGTGACATCCCAATAAGCACTTCACATTTAAATTTGGTGTTTAAAATTGATATCTACTCCAAATTCCAATAGATTATAGATTCAGATATCGCCAGCACTGTTTAGGATAAAATCTTTGATTGATTCATGTATAAGGAGATAAAAAACAATGACCATATTATAAACTCAGTTAATCTCCAGGTACATAGAAAACTTGTTGATCTGACATATATCATTAATCTAATTCATTTAAATGCTGAAAACAAACCTATACTGTCATGTTTAATAAACTTCCAATAACATAGTTGAGTTATAAAATCAGGACATCTCATAATCATCTAAGATTTTGTGAAACTAATCTTTGAGCTTTAACAATATATATAGTCATTACCAACAATAAATCTTACCTGTCCAGCAACAAATTTTCGTTTGTTATCTGATTGGATCAAAAATCTTTTACCACAATCACCATTTTCACCAAATAAATTGATATAAACATTAGCAGCTGTAGCAGCTCCCCGGTCTTTACCAGTTTGTACTATTACCATATACTTAATAACTGAAATAAATTATATCCATACAAACACATTAAACTTAACCCAAAACCAAAAAGAAGACAATCTTGTAAATTCATGTTTAACTTACTAATAAAGTTTGTTTTTATGTATCCATAACACTTTTCAGCATCTAAATCTGACTTCCTGATCATGTTATAAATACATCAGCAATGGTTTATAGAATCATGGAAATTACGTACTTCAGATTTAGAATTTCATCCTTTATGTTTTTCTTTAGTTTTAAAAGTGCAACAAGTCAAATTTTTGCACTAACAAAATGATAAGTTCTTTTAGCTGGTAAAGCCATAATTTGAATAATCATATCCATATATCTGTTCTAATATTTAAAACCTGTCTTTTATTTTTCATTTAATGAGCTCAATTACCATTTTTAATTTCACATCATATTTGTAGTAATTAATTTTTATTCAAATATACGGAAGCGTATTAGGACCATTCATTTTTTGGAATTTTCAAGTTAGTATGTTGAATTTTCAAGTTAGTATGTTGAATTTTCAAGTTAGTATGTTGAATTTTCAAGCTCGTATGTTGAATTTTCAAGTTAGTATGTTGATTTTCAAGTTAGTATGTTGATTTTCAAGTTAGTATGTTGAATTTAATAACTTTAATTTTCAAGTTAATATGTTGAATTTTCAAGTTAGTATGTTGAATTTTCAAGTTAGTATGTTGAATTTTCAAGCTAGTATGTTGAATTTTCAAGTTAGTATGTTGAATTTTCAAGTTAGTATGTTGAATTTTCAAGCTAGTATGTTGAATTTTCAAGTTAGTATGTTGAATTTTCAAGCTAGTATGTTGAATTTTCAAGTTAGTATGTTGAATTTTCAAGCTAGTATGTTGAATTTTCAAGCTAGTATGTTGAATTTTCAAGTTAGTATGTTGAATTTTCAAGTTAGTATGTTGAATTTTCAAGTTAATATGTTGAATTTTCAAGTTAATATGTTGAATTTTCAAGTTAGTATGTTGAATTTTCAAGCTAGTATGTTGATGAATGGCCCTAATATGCTTCAAAAGTCATCAAGAACACAATTTATCAACACCTTGTAGCAATAAAGTCATTGCACAATTTGACAACACATAGGTTCTTAGCTTACCTGATAATGGTTTTTCTCCTTTATGTTCAATAGGAAGTTCTCTAGCTAATGAACCATCATCATGTATCGGTGATAACCATCGGTTAAAATTCAATCGTATTATGTCTTTCGTCTTCAAATCCTCCATTTTGACTTCTCGTACCTTCCACATTGGATCAGATTTCTTATCTTTCTCTTCAACTTCCAGTCTCACTTTAAATAATTTACCAGCTTTCAAGAAATTTGCCTATTCAAAAAAAAACCCAAAATTAGAGACTATCATTTTATAAACGGAGGGGGTATAAATCTAAACTGAAATGTGAAATTAACATGGAGAGGGAGGGTTCCCTTGAAACTTTATAATTTAGATTGGAGGAGAAGACATCTAAAATGATTTTGCAGTCCCTTACAAACCTTCTTATAATAAATTGCAAAAAAGGGGCCAAAATTGTCGTTTCTGTGAATCAAGGAATGTTCGATTTCAGTTGTTAGTCCTATTTTATTATTAGGTCATTAAAAATATGATAATCTTGTTATTAATGATTTATTAAACATTGAATATGTTATTTTGTGGTGAGCAATATGTCTAGAGAGCCATTGTCCAGTGAGCAACTGTTTAGAGAGCAAATGTCTGGTGATGAGCTGTCTAGAGAGCAATTGTCAAGAGAGCAAATTTCCAGTGATCAACTGTCTAGAGAGCAAATTTGTCTAGAGAGCAATTGTCCAGTGAGGAACTGTCTAGAGAGCAATTGTCCAGTGAGCAACTGTCTAGACAGCAATTGTCTGGTGAGCAACTGTCTAGAGAGCAATTGTCCAGTGAGCAACTGTCTAGAGAGCAATTGTCTGGTGAGCAACTGTCTAGAGAGCAATTGTCTGGTGAGCAACTGTCTAGAGAGCAATTGTCCAGTGAGCAACTGTCTAGAGAGCAATTGTCCAGTGAGCAACTGTCTAGAGAGCAATTGTCTGGTGAGCAACTGTCTACAGAGCAGTTGTCCAGTGAGCAACTGTCTAGAGAGCAATTGTCCAGTGAGCAACTGTCTAGAGAGCAATTGTCCAGTGAGCAACTGTCTAGAGAGCAATTGTCTGGTGAGCAACTGTCTAGACAGCAATTGTCTGGTGAGCAACTGTCTAGAGAGCAATTGTCTGGTGAGCAACTGTCTAGAGAGCAATTGTCCAGTGAGCAACTGTCTAGAGAGCAAATGTCCATTGAGCAACTGTTCGGAGAACAATTGTCTGGTAAGGAACTGTCCAGAGAGAAAATGTCCAGTGAGCAACTGTCAAGAGAGGAAATGTCCAGTGAGCAACTGTCTAGAGAGGAAATGTCCAGTGAGCAACTGTCTAGAGAGCAATTGTCTGGTGAGCAACTGTCTAGAGAGCAATTGTCTGGAGAGAGATTGTCTAGTAATTTTGATTTGATCTGATTACTACCATCTTTACAAATTAAAGTCAATTGTCAAAGTTGTTATTACTACAAATTAACCAAATCATGTTTAAAGTTTCTGAAATCAATTTTGTACTTACAGTAAACTCATCAACACTTCCACTTTGAAATATTGGACCATTTTGTGTAGGAGCAGCCAATGATATAGGTCCTGTATTACCCTTGTCACCATAGGCAACCAGACTTACGTTACCGTTTTCTAATGATTCAGCTGTAGAAACTGTGATCTTCCATGTACCTTCTATAATATAAACATACAGGAGGGGGTATATTGTTGTCAGAAAATTTTTTTAAGAGAAGTGTCATCTCCATGGCTTTGACAAGAAAAAAGCATAGGTTTCCATTTTTAACTATTCAAGGACCTTTAATGTAAACAGTCTATAGTACACAGGTCTCAATGTCAATCTTCAGACCTACACCATTGACAAAGGAAAAATGTGATTGATAGATTGATTCAGCAAAATCTGGACGAGAAAGATTATTTTGACAAAATTCACTGTCACAGCCCCGGTTTCCTAGAAATGCCACTAATCTCATCCTTATTGATAAGGGGGTGTGGTCTAAACTATAATCTGAAAATTTAAGTCTGATAAAACTATGAAATACCTTCTATTCTGCCTGACTTGGGTGTTTTAGGTGTTTTTGGTGTTCTAGGTGTTCGATATGATTGAGGATTATTGGTGAATTCATCTTCATCTAAATCAACATCTTTACGTTTAGGTATACCAACTACAAACGTAACAAAAATATATTTTTTAAAATCAGATCATTCTTGTATTGTTTACACTGTGATATAGATAGGCACTTGTCAATACCTACTTAAAATAGTAAGATGTTGAGAGCTTATACTGGAAATAACGATACATGTGACTAAGTTTGTCCCATTTGGAGAGTTCACACATCATATGACTTATAGCATACTTGTCAAAGATAGGTCTGAAAAAAGGAAAAAAAAAAATTTCTTACATTCAATAACTTCAGGATAAAGACAGACATTTTTACCACCAGTATCCACCGTAGGTTTCACAAATCCATCATTGGTTAATCCAACATATAATCCACGTTGTATACAAGATTCTAGAGTTATATAACCCTTTTCTGGATATTTCTTGACAATAAAATGTGATGCTTCATCTCTACCACCCTGTAAATACATGCCAAATATACATGACAATAGCTGATTCAGAGACAATAATATGAGTGCTACACCTGTTCAAAACAAAACGTGCAAATACTTAACATGCTAATTCTCAACTAAATATCGATTTACTAAGGCAGTCTACAGCCAGCGATGGATGGATGTAATCCAAAAAGAGTTTACTTTCACAGTTATCCATTTATCATTTAAAATGTTGTTGAAAGCAAGTTTGTTCAGTGAAAATCTCAAGTATGAATAGTTGTAAATGTAGATGAGATCCTTATTCCATAGAAAGCCATGTTTAATGGACGTTGATTATCCCAAGGGGGAAAGAGCGTGTTTCACATGTGCACATGTAGTTCCGAAATGGCTTATTCTTTTGCAAAATTTCCATCTGATTAAAATACAGTTTCAGCCAAATTGAAATTTTACCATAGTCAATTGGTCACACACATATAAAATTGTTTAAAACCTGATAATCTTTATCAAGGGATTATTTTATTATTGTCATCAATCCTGAATTAGTTAATTTCAAGTTAATTATGAACTCGTGAGACAAACCAGTATTTTTGCAGATCATAAGAATACCTCTACTACAAATTTTCAAATATTGATAACTAAAAATAAATGAAACAATGCAAATTTACCTGGCAATCTACAGTGCCACTTTTAACTCTGATGTATCTTCCTGGATTAATGACACTTTCAAACATACGAACACCATTTTCACTGATCTTATGAATTTTAAAATGGGCTGTTCTATTGACCTTTCCTGTACCATATATACCTTCTTCTGGATCTTGAGCTAGGGTCTGAGTTCGAGATGTTCTGAACATAATAACACCTCTATTTCTAAACATACCCTGAAATGATGTTCCATAGATTATAATTAGCCATAATGTCATGGGCCCAAAAGCAGAACTGACCATGTCCATTTTGAGAAAAACTTGGTTGAAGATTTTATCGCTCTTAAGAAATCAGAAAATCCAAAAATTAAAATGTTCTATGGTGTTTTTAATTGCAATCCCTTACAAGCCTTCTTATAATAAATTGCAAAAAAAGGGGGCAGAATTGTCGAAAAAGGACATAGTCATTTCTGGAATTCACAGATGTGATCACACTACACAAACACCAACCAAGTTGTGGGAGAGTGATCACACCCCTCAACATATTTGTGAATCTGCACAATTAGAGCAAGTGTTAGTACTGAGGTGAATACTGAAACCTCAGGAGGTATATTGGAAGTAGAAATATTGTCATTAAAACAATTTATCAAGACCTCACTACATATTACACCCTTCAGGTTGATTAATTCTTGTGTCTTTTTCACCAGAAGTCATGAATTGTATAGATTTATCTAGCCACTTACCTTACAATAAATGTGAAAGATTCTAGAACTATCCGAATCTACCACGCCTCTGCTATCAGCAGGTCTGCCATTGTCTAAAAACGTTACAAATTGTAGAGGATATTTCACAGATTCTAATAAAACTGTTAAATCATGCTGGACATGAATACGGAATTCACAAAATGCTCCACCTTTACCCTAATGAAAAAAAATATAACAAGGTGATAATTTTTATCCAATAACATAGGCAACAAAAATTGCTTTACAAAATCATGCCATGTTTTAAAAGAACAGATGATTTGGAACTGAAGTCAAATTCAAACATTGAGTTTATCTCAAGAAGCCAGAAATTATCTCAAATATAAAAGGGTTCATCCTAAGCCAGCAACATGGACTCAGCAAGTAAAATGATAAAATTTCAAGATTTGGAAAATCACCAAAGTTCTGACTTCTTTGATTAATAGCTTTAATGTAAATTTCTTTATTTTGGCCAAAATCAGTTTAATAATCAAGACCTAATTCATATATCAATATCTCTTAATATTGAACAAAAAAAAATACATACATGACCAACTGTTCTTCCATTGTCTATAGCCAAATGATAACTTTTGTTTAACAAACTACCAAATGTTCTGACCATATTCTTCTTAGCTGATACAACATTTAAGACAGCTGTAATTATAATATTATTCCAGTATACTGAAACCAATCACTAGTTAAATGTTCAACAGAGTGCTATAAGGAAGCTTAACTTTTATAGATTTGACTTTATTGTTTTCATAAAAAAAAAAACCCCTGATTACCATTGTATGGAGACCCTTAGGCGCAATTTTCCGTACTTTTATAAAATATTTCGTTTTAACGAAATAACCAATTCGTTTGATAGAATAACTTATTTTGTTAAAACGAAATATTTTATAAAAGTATGAAAGATAGCTTGCCAGGCAAGGTAACATACGCCCACTGGCAGCTGTCAGAAATGATTAAACAATCTTTAGTGACTACAGGGTTGCACAATATAGCTAATAGAGTGAAACATCAAGTCAGACACGATATTTTGGTGAAATATTATCCGATCATCGCGAAAATCAATAGGGATCATCTTCATAACAACATTGACATACAAAATAAAAATCAAAAGAATCTGTTAAGAATTGTAGCCTGTAGAGTGAGCACGAGCTGCACAATATAGCTAATAGAGTAAAACGTCAGGTCAGACACGATATTTCGGTGAAAAATTATCCGATCATCATGAAAATCGATAGATCATCATGAAAATCGATAGGGATCATCTTCATAACGAAATAGACATACAAAATAAAAATCAAAAGAATCTGTAAAGAATTGTAGTCTGTAGAGTGAGCACGAGTTGCACAATATAGCTAATAGAATAAAACGTCAAGTCAGACATGATATTTCGGTGAAAATTTTTCGGATCATCACGAAAATCAATAGGAATCATCTTCATAATGACATTGACACACAAAATAAAAATCAAAAGAATCTGTAAAAAATTGTAGCCTGTAGAGCGAGCACGAGTTGCACAATATAGCTAATAGAGAAAAACGTCAAGTCAGACACGATATTTCGGTGAAAAATATCCGT
>NW_008709190.1:258571-400540 GCF_000327385.1 Lottia gigantea | reverse complement strand
CATCTCCTTTATACGTAAACATTGCCCAGTCAGTTCTGATATTATCTTTACTTGATTCTTATTTTCAAATTTCCATTTTAAAGATTCCCACTGAAAAAACATATCATAAATGAAATAATTAATATTCTTTACTCAATGAAGAATTCTACATCAGTCCCATGGTTTTCATTATATTTAGTTAATTTCTTTAACACCACAAAAATAACTGATTAATGATTAACAAATAGTCTAATCTCTTTGCAGTGCCACACCTTCTTATAAAGGGACTATAAAAGAGGTTTTCTAGAATTTTTTATGTGTATTGGGGCGACTGATACCATCAATTTGCACAAATCCAATTATCAATCAGATATCAGTGGCGCCTGCAATTCCACTTAAACCAAGTGTTTGATGACGTCACTAATTGCAAAATATCAATCACTTAGTTTAAGTGGAATTGCAAGAACCACAGACGTCTGATTGAAAATTGTAATGGTGTAAATTGATGTGATCAGTGTCCTGGTACTCATACAAAATTTTTACAATCCCTTTAACTAGTGATTTCCAGATAGATCTTTCAATCCAGTTATAACTCATTGTCACTTCCATAAGATTTTTAATTTCGAGAGGGGTTTGGTTAAACTAAGACTTACATTACGTTTTTCTAGAATATCACCCATATACTCCTCTTGTGCTTGTATTTCACGTACTATTTTACCATCATCTTCACCTTCATCTAACCATCTACAACATTTTTTTTATAATTAGTCACACATATACTTGGCTGGCTAAGGTCACACATATATCTGTCTAAAGTCACACATTAATAAGTACATGGAAAGCTTTGAATTGTAATATTTTCTAAGTAGGATATGTCAAGTGATTAATTTAATTTCTCTTATCCACATAGATACCATTTCTAGTCATTTTCTCTGAAGTTACTTGCAACATCAAGTTTTTATTTAAGATTTTATAAGTTAAAAATGGCAAGAATAAAAGTAATTGTTCATACCTGGAACAATAGAAATTAAAAACTTCATCTTTTATTGGGTCTTTAACAAGTATTCTTTCTAAATTCCATCCATTTCCTAAAATATTGTATTTCAGAACATGATAGCAACATTTCAACTTATAGAAACAAATGAGTAATGTTTGTTTGAAACTGGAAAAACTAAAATATTATTTACTGATCAACTATGTGTACACAAATTCAGTGATATTCAGTTTTCAGTTCTACACCATTATGTTATTATTTACCTGGTCCGGTACCATCATGCCCTATTATAATTCTTTTTAATCTTCCTAGTTGTACAGCTTCTATTTGAAATGTATCACTCTGTAATGAAACATAAAGATACCTTTATATCATAAATTCAGGGTTCTATTATTTATCATTCACATATTATTCTAAGATTGATACGGACACCAGCAATAGAATTCTATCAGTAGTCAAACTGGACAAGTACGTGTAAGTGCAATATATAATCTTTCTCTAACCAGTGAGTTGTCAATTACATGTACATTGGCGTAACGTATATCTGTATGGATTCAACACCGAATTTCGTCAAAATTAAAAAAGAGAAAGATCTTTATTATGTCTTAAATGTTTCCTCAGATATTCTAGAAAAAAATTAAATTTGGTTTGTTTCGATTTTCTTTATGTATGCATCAAATATATTCTAGCAGTCGACACTTGGAATTCCGATTAGATTGTGATATTTTGTACTAACTGATATCCGCCATTTTGTTTATGTCAAAGCATACATTAATACATTTTACCTTGCTTGAACAACTGGATTCATTCTACTAGCTGACATTGTAGAGACAACCCATGTTTATCAAAACAATGCAGAGGTGACTCGAGGTCGTGCATGTAAATTATTAATCATTTCTGAAGATGCACAAAAAAATAGGTTAGCACGAAATTAGGTTACTTGACTATTATCTTTCTACCAGTCAGTGGTCAATGGGTTATGTTTGATCTTTTGTCCAAAAAAAATACCAGAAGAATGTACCTGTCCCTGTTTAAAACTATTCTGTTTTTGAGGTATTAATTGTCGAACACCAGTATCGCCTCTATCACCATAAATAGTCATATAAACATTGGCATCAGTTCCAGAGTTCCAAAGGTCTCCTGTAGTAACAGTTGCTTCATAAACCACAACTGAAAAGGATTATGTAACATTGTTATATCCAATGCATTATGACCTAAAAAAATATTAGATCAATTAGGGATGAATGAAACTACTGACAGTGATATGAATACAGGTCACCTAATCAAATAACCATCCAATTTACCAATTCATTGTTTGTTTTTATAATATTTGAATTGGAGATGCAGTAACTTTTAAATCAGTATTGCTGTTTTGTTTAGATGATATAATTGTTCCCAAAAAAGAATCAAAGATAGCTTGCCAGGCAAGGTAATATACGCCCACTGGCAGCTTCTCAGTTACAATTTTCAGTATGAAATATTCAACTCTTACAAACTGATCGTGTTTTCAAGAACAAGGGCAATAACTCATACTAAGGATTTTTCGATTCTTCTGATTTTCACTAGGATTTATCATTGGGTGATACCAAACACTTACACCAAGTTTAGTCAAAATCCATCAAGAATTGTGCTTTCTGGGGTGTTTACAAACTAAAAATTGAATGCGTATTGAAGAACAAGGGCAATAACTAATACTAATTATTTTTCAGTTCTTCTGAAATTCTCACACTAAGTTTCATCAAAATTCGCCAAGAATTGTACCTCCTAGAGTGTTTACAAGCAATTGTGGACAGACAGACAGAGGACATGGGTGACAGCAATATATACCGCCTCATTGCATGTGGGCGTATAAAGAAGAAAGAGCCACAAAGATGAAATGTAACCAGTTTGGATAACTAAAAGTACAGGACATCTAATGATAGCCTCTCTGACTTTATTTCACTTTCCTAAGACATGAGTTTGGTATTTTTCAGTTATTTAGCTAACAAGTTTTGAGAAGGATAAATCAGAGTCAAAGTATATTGTGTCATATTAATACTAAGTTTCCAGGATTGCCAATCTTAATGCTGTAGAATCATAAAAGGCAATGAGTAAATCAATACAGTCTCAATAAACATTTACCTTGAAGTCTAGGTTCTCCTTTCCTTGAAACTGGTATTTCACGACAAGTCTCTAAATCACCTTGTTCATTATCCATCCACTTTCTACATGGAAATACTAATTCTTCTCCAGTATCTATATCTGTTAACCTTACCTACAAGTATATTCAAGTATCAATATGGGAATTCTCAGAGTATTGACTTATGCAGAAGATTTGGATGACCTAGAGTCTCCTTTGAGACCACAGAAAACTACCTGTATATTTGTGCATCCATTTGGAATATAGTTTATTTATAAACGATGTAACAAAACATTTTGAGTTTTTGTTCATTTATGTTTTAGAGCCCAGACAGTGATATTGATTTTTGTAGAAAACAGACATAGCTATTCTCATTATTTGCTTGCTTGATTATGTCAATGACATGTGTTTTTTTCATATTGGGTGACCTTGACTTCTTCATTATTACAAAAGATACAGATAAAATTGGTTCAAGTTGTAATCAACTACTTGTCTATCTTCAAATAAAATTGTACAAGATACTGTTGATTTAAAGATGGGTTTCCTTGTTTTTCAGTGTCAAAGTAGGAAAACTATTTGTATATTGGTGTTTCTAATGAATTATCATGTATTCTTAATCATATCATTATGTTCTTATTGCATAAAATTAAGAGTCTAACCAATCATAAATGTCCGTGTATGTACAGTCTGGATAAACAAAACAAAAGACTTCTTGACCTTTCTTGATCGGTCACTCATTGGAATTCTGCTGGAAATTTTTTCAAGTCATTAGAACACCTCTACTTTCTATTCATATAAGTATTAGCATTTTCATTTTCATAAATGAAAATAAGGGAACCCATCTTTAATCAAAAACACAAATTTTTTAATTTTGACATAAACTGCCAACAAATTTTGATGTATTTTTACTATGTCAAGAGCAATAACTCAAATTCCATTCATTGAAAAATCGTCAAATTCAAACTTGACCAAGATCTCATTGTAATAGATATCACACCAGATTTTATTAAAATCAGATGAAAAATGTAGTCTCTATTGTTAGCATAAATAAATTTTGATGCATTTTTCCTAAGTCAAGGGCAATAACTCAAAAACTTTTCATTGAAAAATGGTCAAATTCGATGATCATTTTATGGTTTTTCAAAAGTCAAGGGCAATAACTCAAAAACCATTCAATTAAAGATCATCAAATTCGAACATGACCATGATCTCATCATGATTAATGATCACACTAAATTTCATTTAAATTGGATGAAAACTGTAGTCTCTATTGTGTTCACAAACAAATTTTCCAATTTCAAGGGCAATAACTCAAAAATTTGTTCATCGAAAAAATTCATACTTGACCAAGATCTAATGAATATAAAGGATCACACAAAATTTCATTAAAATCAGATATAAACTGTAGTCTCTATTCTGTTCACAAGCCCATGGTGGACTGACGGACCAATAAACCGACTGGGGTGACAACAATATACGACCACATTATAATGCGGGTAAACACGCGAAAAATATTTTCTGCTACATAACAAAACTAAGTAGTCCTAAAACCAATGTGCTTCAAGAGCACAAAGGCCCCCTTCCTCAGGGACAGACACGTATGTGCTTTTGAAACAATTGGACTTTAGAACTCCTAATTTTTTCTACAGCAGATTATTTTTTTTTAATGTTTACCCATGTGTTGTGCTATTTTATGGAACAAATTATAATGTGGGCATATAAAAAGTCTTTCAACAATTTAATTTCAGGGAATCAAAAACCTACCTCTTGACAGTACCATGCTGGATATGAACCAGTACTATCATGTCCAATACGAATTTTATATATTTCACCAATACCGGGCGCAAAAATCTGAAATGAAAATCCATATCCTGGGGTTTAATTTTGTCAAGAAACAATAAACTATATATATAGATGAGATAGAATTGAAGTTGGTGAATTCAAATTTATAAATGTCATTAATATTCTAAATGTTTAAAATATCCAAAGTAATCCAAACATTTGACTTCAGGGCACCGGTGACACCTGTAAGTTGTTGGAACTGTTGCTGAATATATTGTGTTAAGGAGGGTTCTATGTTTGTTATGTTCCTTCAAACAACCTTGTTCATAGACACCTAAAGTCAATCAGTTTAAAACAAAGTAACCACATTAGGGAGATATTTTTTCCCCCCGTTCAATTGGAAGAATGAAACCCTTCCTTCCCAAATCTTCATCATGTGAAATTATTATGATCTAAGTAATCATAGCCCTCGATTAGACGTGCAGTTAATTGTTTACAGACTTTCTGTCAAAGGCTCGAATTGGCTGTATTAGGTGGCACACAATTCAATCAAATCGCTGCACTTACAAACTTCCATAAAACAAGAAAGGTTGCCAATGAGGTCATACTATTAGATATAGTAGATATAGTAGTTTTGAAATAGCTTGACATTGTGAAGATGACCTTCCCCAAAATCAAATACTTTTCATTTTCCGAATTGTGACTTGGCAAAGCTTTAAAACCTCCACATTTGTCAAGATTTAAAGATGGGTTTCCTTATTTTATTAGAGTCAAATAAAGCAAACTGGTTGATTAAATTGGTGTTTGAATTATCATGTATTCTTCATCATATCCTTGTTTTTATTGCATATAATTTCAACCAATAATAAATGTATGTACAGTCTGGATAACCAAAAAAAAAACGTTTTTTATCTTTCTTGATCGGTCCCTCATTGGAATTCTGCTGGTAATTCTCTTCTGATTTAGCTAATTATGAATTAATAATGTACATGTGAGACAAACTGGTATTTTACCAAGTCATTAGAACACCTCTACTTTCTATTCATATAAGAATTAGCATTTCCATTTTCATAAATGAAAATAAGGGAAATCATCTTTAATAAATTAAGATTAATTAATGGGTACATAGTTTTTAACTTTGAAAACCATGCTCAGTATGTTATCGACATTAGTGTTACTAATAAATAAAGTATAGACTATCAGTTTAGTAATAGTATTGGTATCTAAACATGAATACAATAGTACAGAACTATAATTTCATTGAAAGTCCACCATTGTTCACAAAGCAAGTCAACCAAAATAATCTAGTACATATTGCCCATTCAAAATGTGTTTTTTATTTGACTATTAGAATGGTTGTCCTTGTCAACACCAGTAACAAGTGATATTATTTTTATTACCTGACAACTAGACAAGTTTAAATCACACAGGCTTCAATATACATACATATATGTTAACTTGATTTACATGATGTTCATAATAAATACATACCATTTCCTTGTTCAAATTGAATTTAATTACTTTTACATACTTGAATTCATACCTATTCGTTCAAATATTTCAATTGATATATAATAATCTTACACAGTTGATTTTCTTTTATACTTAGACATTCAAATACAATCAACTTAAATCAATACAAATATTGCAAGGTTCAATTTACATAGATAAGCAATTAGTAGCATTAAATTCCAGTTTTGATCAATTAATTTAATTTTTGATTCACATTTCATAAAAATTCCGTAGCAATTAAAAAATGTTTAGTTGTAGTTTCCAGTTCGTATTTAGTAGAAAAGTGTCATGAAAAGTTCTCAACTTGTTTGGGTTCGCGGAACATCATGATGAAAATTAATTGACTAATTATAGGAAAAAGTTAATAGTGAAAGTATGTTGTTGACTCGTACATTGCGATGCAATAAATCTTAATTTCCGCTGCTATTCTAGCAGGACTGTTGGGGCTTAATTAATTAATTAAAATATATCATAAATTATATTAATTTGAACCCAGAAATTTTGATGATTTAGTCCTAAACAGACGGCCTTGACCTTGTTTCACACTAATAGATATAACAATAAATTAATATTTGTAACTATTTTGTTCCTGAAAGACAGTATGCAAAATTTTCGTTAAAACTTAACGTTTGAAACCTTCAAAATAAGTAGCAGACATATTTCTTTACGATTTGGCATTGTGTACATGATATTTTCCACACCAACTTAAATCATAACTACTTCAAAAGATTAACCATATCGTTTAATAGTTTTGTAGACCTAAGAATTAACTGCAAGATACGTTAAAACTTTCAGGTAAGTTAAGGAACACATTTCTCTCAATTTTTGTCTCTAGTTTTCATTAATTAGAACGACTAACTTTTCCAAAATAACATCAAAATTCAAAGTCTAATTTTCAGGATTCAGATCAATGATGTAAGAGGATTTAAATGGAGAGATTCACCATTTTCGAGGGTTGATTTGAGTCTGGAATACGTGTGTATATAAATAGTCTTCAGAAGTACTAGAAAACATCTCATTTCTTCAAAAAATAACTCAAACCACTCAAACAAAATCGCTCAAATTTTGACAGTGAGCACTATTACTATTACTGATATAGATAAATAAGACAATAAAGGTATGATACTTCAACATTTCAATGTGGTTCTCACACCATCATCAGGAATATGATGATAATCCATACAATTGTCTTATTTATCTATATCCTGTGCTTCTAATATGCCATTGAAAGATTATTACTGATATTGTTTCTGAGATTATGGTATGATTGGTCAAACAGATGGGGAACCTGTTTCTTAATGATTCAAGACTGACATTTATCTAATAGAAATATCACTGCTGGTGTAAAAAACATGACGAGATGAATGAAATAAATTGTTTACCTCAAAATCATCAACACTGCCACTCTCAAAATAATTTCCACCTGAATTTCCTAGATTGATTGGTCCAGAATTACCCTTTTGACCATATATGGTAATAGTGACTTGGGCAGATGTTGCAGCATTAGAATCATCACCAGTTGTAACAGTTACTCTCCATTTACCCCCTGAAAATTCACAATAGATCTCAATACAAATTATGAACTTAAAGGTACATGGCTGAGAACTGTTTAAATGAAACCTTTTATCATGCTAAGCATCTGACATAATTTGATATCAATACTGACATATACATCTCATCAATCGACATGATCATTCCAAGCTTTTATAAAATAATTTGGAACATGTAGCTTCTAACAAACTTATTTTGAAGTTTTCCATCAAGGGCAATAAATCAAAAACTATTGTCAAAGCTACCCCATCTTTGAACTTGTCTGAGATTATCAAACAAGTTCTATCTAACAGATCAATTTTTGTGAATTTATCTATATGATGGTCAATATTTCACTAAGTAGCAGTCCTGAGAGTGAATGTGGTATTCCTACATAATCTTGATATTATTTAACAAGCAGTAAACCATATGGTTTAAGGCCTAAACAGCAGAATGTATTTGGATAATAGTCAAATATAAAACTAACTGGTTTTAACTATTCTGTCTCGTCTCAATCGTCTTCTACTGGTGACTGAATTACGATCACTACCACCTCTAGCTGATGGTGGTACTGGTGTATACATAAAGCCTACCATAGCCTTAAATCTTTCATGTCCAGCTACAACTATCACTTCAGGTCCATTAAATAGTTGTAATAAACTGTTAATCTGAATAATGATAATAGAAAAATTAAAACAGAACCTAAAAAGAAAAACATGTTATTGTTAATCAGTTTCATTTTATGCGGTCTTTAGACAACTGACCTATTTTCAGTTTGCGTCCCTATTGAAGTTGCACAAGTAGAACTTATTCTCATGTCTATTTTTCAAAACAACTTCGGAATGTTTGTTTAAAGAAGTGTGCTTAGGGATTTTAGTGATGGAAAGTATTTGAGTTAAACACAGGTTACATTGTTTGGTTTACAATTAATGTAGGTCTATTGAGCACTATTTTAACAGTGAAAATATTTTATTGTAATGATAATAATATTATATATTTGTTAATAAACCGGATTGCTTGAGATTTACAAATTTAATATCATGATGTTAGATCTGGTCATAAATATATACATGTATTTAAGCACAGGTCCAATTACTTAATGAAATGAAAGAAGTTCCTACTCATCATGTAGCCATTGGTTAATTGAATTTCTTGAAGTATTCGGGTGTCTTCTTGTATATTATTTATAGAAAACTAAGTTTTTGAATTCAAATCAAGTAACTCACCCTGCTGCCATCAATAGTGTAAAGTTTTCTCACAGCAAATTTAAACATATCACTCATATCTTCCAAAACTTGATCAAAAGTTTGTGCTGTTTTACGGTTGAGTAACATCAAGTGGCGGAAAGATGGATCACCATTACACATGACAGTTATTTTCTTTGGTCTTTTACCACTGTAATTAATCCCACCACTCTTAGCCATTCTTCTTCTTTTGGCACGTGAAAATTCATCATACTCTCTCTCCTGAAGTAACTCATTAAGCTTCCGTTGACCACTCGGAGGCTTTGCTTGATGCCAGATATCTGGTGGATGGACACGTGCCACATCTACACCACGAGCAAAATGTGAATGAGTTGAGCAAATATAACGCCCTTCATGCATTAAGCTATCTGTATTACGTACATGAGATCTACCTCTAGGAGTGTAAACGCTTCGTACTCCAAAAGGCAAGGATGGAATCAAGCGGGTTAATTCAGAAAGTAAATTGTCAAATTTCTTATATCTCTTTGGATGAATAGCAACTTTGGCAGCAGCAGTTAAATAGTCGTTGTCTTTGTAGAAATAACAAGTTTTAGCATGAATTGGATCATGAAGTGTTTTTCTGTAAGTAAAATGGTAACCGTCTCCACTTCCACTTGTATTGTAATATTCATCCCCCATTTTGAATTTTCTCAATCACCAATTCTACATAAATTCCTTGTTTAACATTCTGTAACAGAAATTAATAAAATATTAATATAAGGATGTTATTGAATTTAACTTCTATTTGATAAGTGAAAACAGAATGTAAAGTAGATAATCAATAATGAGTAAATTGAATTCAGAGAATTTTGAGTCTTAAACTTGAAATAAGAACTGATTTTCTGGGTGTATTTTGATAGTCTAAAAGCACAGTTAAAACTGAATGCTTTGATAAAAGATTTACAAAATCCAATTATTTTAAAAAATTATAACCAAGTATTACTCTCTGAATATGTAATTCATTAACAAAAATTATCATAACCAGTTACTCGAAAAGCAAAGCAGGAAATTTCATGGCAGGTTTTTTCAAAAAACACCTCTAATCCAATCAAATTTGAAAACTTGGTACAAAAACAATAATAAAAATATGCATCAAAAATTGAAATCTCTCTGTATTGCGTTCACAAGCCAAAGTAATTTTATGTGGTTAAGGATTTAACTAAAATAAATTGTGAAATTATAACTTTATTAAGATCTTGTAAAAATACAGAAGCATACAATAGTGTCATCAAAATCTGTTCTAAACTTTTGCATTCACAGGTCAGTTTTAACGTATCATGACCACGAAAAGGGATATAACTAAAAAAAAAATTTATCAAAAATTATTAAGATAGCTTGCCAGGCAAGGTAATATACGCCCACTGGCAGCTTTGATTTTGAATAAAGATATTTAGCAGTACAGTAACAATCACCAGTATGAAATATTCAACCTTCAGTCATACACTTCTTTTGAACTCTTTAGGGCGATACTGAATAATATTGAGTATGAGTTATTTCCCTTGTTCTTGAAAAAGTATTCAATTTTTAGCTCTTGAAAACTCTAGAAGGCAAATATTCAATCTTCAGTGCGGGACTGAATAATAAAACCAAGTTTTGTCAAAATCCAGCAAAAGAGTGATTACGAGCTAAAAATTGAACGTGTTTCCAATAGCAAGGGCAATAACTCATACTAATTATTTTTCGATTTTTCTGATTTTCAATAGGATTCATCCTTGGTTGATAACAAACACTCATACCAAGTATTGTCAAAATCTGTCAAGAATTGTGTCTTGTAGAGTGTTTACGAGCAATTGTGGACGGACCGACGGACTGACGTATAAAAATCTATTTTTATTTAAGATCTCATCAACATAAATAACAATCAAAAACCAATCAAAACTGTAGTCTCTATTACAGGCAAACAGGTAGATGAAAATAAGCATCCAAATTTTATTAATATATTTCGGAGTTTTTCTATTGCAGATTATGCTTTTTGATGTTGTTGTGCTCTAGGGTATCCACATTTTTTGCACCATTTAAAAATGGACCAGTCAAAAAACTCTGTGAAATAATTCGTGATTCGTGAGCCTTCTATTTCATAGCACATTTTGAGAAGACTTTTTGCCAATTATGTTTGTGCAGTGCATTCTCACTTTGAAGCCATTCAATCACAAACATAAAATCAAAGTCATAAACATGACAGAATCATTACTTTCTTTCCTACATTGAGATAAGTGCTTCAATAAAGTCTTAAATTAACACTTGAGATAATATTTTGAAAGGAACTGGTTTGGTATCTGTTTAGACTATCAGGTAATGTAATGATCTATTAAAGAAAACACATAATAACTTGTAATAATCAATATAGTGTCAGAATTATTATAGTATACTGTAACTTGTTGTTCCTAATATCACAGGTTACTATTTACATAACAACTTGAATGTTTACTTGTTTGGTAATCAATTCTT
Organism: Lottia gigantea; assembly: GCF_000327385.1. NCBI lineage: Eukaryota > Metazoa > Mollusca > Gastropoda > Lottiidae > Lottia > Lottia gigantea. The sequence goes on along the minus strand of NW_008709190.1, from coordinate 388,932 downwards.
TTTGTAAACAAAAACCATGTAGCGGTAGGAAGTTAAATAAGATGCATTATTAACTCCTGCATTCAAATTGGTGTTAATCATGGATAATTTACTTTTTCAGAAGGAAACTCCTAGTTTGAGAAGCATTGTCTGCAATAATATATATATATATACTCTCAAACCATGAAATTGTCACTTGCGCTCTGCCTCAGATTCAGCTAAACAGAAACTGTCAAGCATTGCTGAATGATATACTCTATATATTCTAGTTGTTTGTCAATCATTTACCCAAACTTGTCATTAGAGTGGAGTCCACGGGGACTGGGGTACAGCACGTGAGAATTAAGCCTCACCAAAGCCTTCTTCAGTTCAGTCAAGATTGTTTTATTTGCAGTGTCTTCATACAAACACAAAAATGTGAACTTTTAATAATGTGTTTGTTATTGTTTGTTAATGTGAAGTAATTGATTATCCTTGCTACGAATGTATAATTTTGATTATTGATTATCAAATTTTATAATTGATTATAGGTCAAAGTTAAATTTTTGCCACTGTCCCCATTTACCAGTAGTAATCTCTTCCAGATAAGTTCCTTCAGCACATACACAATAAGACTAAATAATCTATCTAAGCCAGAATATTACATGTTTATACTTAACTAATTACAGGGTTTCCCCAATTAAAATATTTCAATTATTAATTGATTATTGATCGATAGCTCGCAGTCTATAATCGATCTAAATTTGGTAATCGATACCCAGCTCAAATAACAACACTTATACCATGAAAACATATTTAGCAAGAAAAATTCCTTAATGAAATTAAATTTCACACAATTTTAGTCATAATATATTTTTGAAAAATTCTTTCTTTAATATTTTCTTTTTTTTCTTTTTTAAAGCATTTCAACAGAAGAAATTGTTTATTTTTCACATTTTGAAATTTCTCGAATTTTAGGCCTATCCTTTAAAGGAATATTATGATCTATTAAGATGATCAAAAAATAATCTTTTAATGGAATTGCTCCCTGTCATTCGAATACAACAGAATTCCTGAATAATTTGATAAATTCATAAAACTAAGTAATTATTCATAAAAATACAGATGATTATTATTTAGTTCAAAGGATTTATGTTTATATACATCGATTCCATTGTGTACAGTTATGACATCAGGTAAGTCCACTGAAGAATATATACTCTTGTGGGCCAAGTTTGAGACTTTAATGTTCATTTTCAGAGGTAATATACCTTTAAGTGTAAAAAGTTATAGCAATCATCAAAAATCAGAGCTTGAGAAACAGAAAAGTAGCTTTTTTTATTCAAGTCTCTGTACAGTTAGTCTGCCTTACAGTTAAATATAACTTGTACAATACATAGTGAGTGATTGATAATTCCCTTGACAATCAATAGTTGTCATAGACCTATTAATATTGTCCTACTAACTATCATATATTGGCCCTAAACAACTCGATAATTCACACTAATTAATACATAATCGCCTCTAATTCATACTCACCTAATATATTTTAGCAGGATTTTCTGTCATCTTATAAACCTATCACAATTATTCCAAAATTTGATTATTAATTTTAGCGATATTAGAAATAATAGGTACCGTTAGGAAAGTTAAGCCGTTTCTAATCACGTGATATCAACTAACGGTTATATTGTAGATAGTGCGCATGCCCATCCAGTACAGGTATCGCTAAGTCACAATAAGAAAGTTGTATATGGATATTGAAATATTATTTTTATACTAATGATTTGATCATTTGAAGTTTTATCTCAATGTACGTGGCTTGCGATAATGTCGCATTGAACTGTTTTTAGTTTAACTATCTTCCCTAATGGCCAGGATTGTTACATTGGTTTCTTTAATGTAATGTGTTACATAGGTCTAGTTAATGTTATATTCGAGGGCGGGGGTGGGGTTGGTTGGCAGAGAAGAAGCTGGCTTCCCTCCCCCTCTCCCACTTTTAATTTTTTTTTATCTTTTTATACAGAAAATCTGTGATCCCTGCACGTCCTCATCACCTGGTGTTTCCTAGAAACGCAGTGGTTAGTGGTATCAAAGATATTGCTTACCTTAGCCTTACACTTCTTTAAATAATCTAAACATACAATTTTCAATGGCTGGACAGATCTGATATCAACATTGGTAGAATTAATTGACATTAGTTGAATATTTCCTAATTAAACACCATTGACAACTCTTGGGTAGACATCTTTGGCCAGTACACAACATTCCACTAGCCAGCAATCTACAGCCGAAGGAGCACCAAAGATCTTCTCATGATGGGGCGATAAGCTAGGTACACGGCCAGATTATGCTCCAGTAACGATCCATAAGATCTTTCAGTGGTCGCCACCATATTCCCCAGAAATGTTGCAACCTTGCATGACCAGTTTTCGCTGCTTTGACGATTCAAGGCGCTTCGAGGACGATCACTGCGATGAATTGCGCTAAAGTTAGATACGGGTGGGACTTTGCAAATGTGGCAAATTGCAAAAGACTCTGAAAAAATCAACCCTGTACGACAATTAGGTCACGTGTAAGAACAGTTTAAAGTTTGAGAAATTTTCATTCTTTTATTTGGAAGATTGTTACACCGAAAGTAGACGTCAGACCTCACCTCACAAATGAAAAGAGCCAATTTTCTACTTTTTTATATGTTCAACTATGCCACTTCCGGATTTGAAAAAAATAAAATTTTTATTTATGCAACATCGTCGCCTATGCGGAAAGGTTGCTGCAACTACTGCAGTGTAAGCACGATGAGGTGTGTAAATTTACCCTATTTTTGTCAGATCGAAATAGGTAGTAACATTTGAAATGCGTTTGTTTCTTTTTTTAATAGTTTAAAGTTTAAATATTAGTGTATATAGCTTGCAAGTCGGCGAACGCTTTTTGAAAATTTGAATTTGAATTTAGCTAAATACAATATAAAAGTATTAACTCACTATATGAGTAGGATACGTTTAAGATGGTTTAACATTTTTTTTTAAGGATAATAATGAAATTGTTTAAGGATGATTGTTTTTATATAGTGTAGATATATTACTAATGTGTTTCACATCAAACAGGGTCAATCATCATTTGGATAAAAGAAGGCTGGTGCAAAATTGACATGGCACATTGCTGTACACCAGAAGATTAATTGTTTTTAGATGATGACAAAGGAGTTTAATTACATTAAATATTTTCAGATTTTTTTTATTTTTAATAGGGTTCGTCCTTGGGTGATAACGAACAATCTCAGCAAGTTTTATCAAAATTTGTCAAAAATTGTTGCCTGTAGAGTGTTTATAAGAAAATGTGGGTTGACGGTCAGATTGATGGACGGACATGGGTGAAGCCAATATTCGCTCCACATTTCATGTTGGCGTATAAAAATGAAATAACTAAAAGAAGAAAAAAGGAGACAATCATCTTGTGTATGGTTTTAGTATTTCAAATGTTCATTTTGGCTGCATTTAATCATTCGACATGTACTTTAGCGATTGGTTGTTCTAATTTTTCAATAACTTTGTTATTGATTATTGTAAAAATTAATGTGCCATCAATGTTAAGAAGGAATTTTCGATGTCATCACTGTCCATGTTTGAAATATTGACTTTACTCATAAATAAAAAGTCAGATAAAGCTTGATTGGTAAGTGTGTATTTTACAAAGGATATACTAAGTCTTAGTTTGGTGCTTGTAGATTTTATTAAGTTTGATGTTTTTAGAGAATTTTATAAATTTGGATGTTGTTGAAACAAGTTCTTGAACAACATTTCAAAACAATAGTCGAATTGGCTGATGGTATTTCATATTTTAAAGAATGTGAACATGAACTCTCTGGTTTGTTTGTAGAGACATTTTTCAAATCAGCAATAATCTTATGTGATGCGGTTTGTGATGTATGTGAGGCTTGTTATGCCATTGAATTCTTTGAGACACATTTTAGAATGAATAGGATTGTTCAAGTTTAAAAATCTGGCTGGGTGCCCACAAAGAGACTTCAATAGATCCTGGAGCATTAGTTATATGGCATTGATGTAAACTTTATGGTTCTCCGTCTTTTGAGGTTTTTTCTTGTGGTGGGAAAAGATTCGACTCTTTGCCATCAACAGACACCTGTAAATAAACAAAATTAAAAGTGTTACAAAAGATTTTGATCAGTTTTTAATCAAAGATAACTCTGTTTCAATTTTTTTATGCATCTAAAAGCATAAGCTTATTGGAAGTGACAATCACAATGGACAATGTTGATAAATTGTGTTTATTGTAAACACAACAGTGTTTTGGAGTATTCTATGCACTAGTCAATCAATGCAATAAGAAAAGAGGTGTTGATAAAAAACCACATATATCAAAAGCTTTGTAGATATGACTGAAATACACGTTTAGCAGATTTCGTTAGAAACATGTGTTTCACAGGCTATATGTTACACAGCAGCTAGTTTGAGCACTGGTTTTTATTGTTCTAACAACCTAATATTGACATCTTTTTCATTTAAGTAAAGGCCAATAACTCAATATTGATTCATCGAAACTTGCATGGATATTTTGAACTCTATCAAGATTTCATGTGCATATTACGCAGTTCCATTAAAATCAGACACGACTTAATCAAGAGCAATAACTCAAAAATTGTTCATTGATATGTTGTCAATTTTAAACTTGATCTTATCATGCTTGATCTGCATACCATGATTCATTGTTATGAGATATAAGTGTGGGTTCTACTGTGCTAACAGGTTGAATTTGACATGTTTTCAAGAAGTCTAGAGTAATTACATTAAAGGTATTTGTAGAAACGTCAATTTTGAACTTGATTAAGATTAATTATGTTAGATCTGTATTTTAATTTTTTGGATTAATATGTGCCTTCTATGGTGCTAACAGGGTAATTTTGACACTTTCAAAACCGTGTGCATTTCCTACTTTTCAATTGTTAAATTTGCATACAAAGTTTCTTTGTAATGGCTTCTACTACTAAGTTACTAAATTTTCCCGATAACCATGCAACCAATAAGAAAGTTTAATGAGATCAATTGGTGTTACAATGGAGAAACTACTGTTTTGCAGTTTTGTGACTACTGTTGGCATTGGAAGGTTTACGTTTGAAAGCATCTCTTTGTTTGGTACAATCTTGTCGGCCATGGTGTCCTCCACACGAATATCAGATATGTGACTCCTTTATTTTCTATTATTTGTTGCTAATAAAACTATTTCAATTGCTTTCAGAGAATTGTATCCCCAGTTGTGTTTGCATGCGTGCTTTGATGAAAGCACTGGTCCGGTTTGAGAGTTTTATTTAGGTCTGACAATCAGGCAGTTGTGAATATCATTAAAGATAGCTTGCGTTGCAAGGTAACATACGTCCACTGGCAGCTGTCAGAAATAATAAAACAGTCTTTAGTGACTAAAGTACGAATTTTCTCATATTGAAGAAATTATTTATGCTGAATAATTCCACAAAATTTTTTAAAATCAATATCAATAACCCAAATACAACAAACAATTAAATCACACAGCTCTAATCAAAGGCAAAGAACAACTTTTGACGCATGTTTACAAAGTCAAGGGCAATAACTTATCAATTCCAATGATCACACCAAGTTTAATCAGAATCGGTTGAAAACTGTAGCTTCTATTGTGCTCACAAACAAATTTTGACGCGTTTTTACAAAGTCAAGGGCAATAACTCGAAAACCTTTCATCAAAAATGCATCAAGTGAGAACTTGTCCGAGATCTTATCAATTCCAATGATCACAACAAGTTTCATCAGAATCGGTTGAAAACTGTAGCGTCAATCCTGCTCACAAACTATTTTCAACAAATTTCGACACATTTTAACAAAGTCAAGGGCAATAACTCAAAAACCGTTTATCGAAAATGCGTCAAGTTAGAACTTGTCCAAGATCTTATCAATTCCAATGATCACACCAAGTTTCATCAGAATCGGTTGGAAACTGTAGCGTCTATCCTGCTCACGAACTATTTTTAACAAATTTTGACGTGTTTTTACAAAGTTAAGGGCAATAACTCAAAAACCGTTCATTGAAAATGCGTCAAATTAGAACTTGTCAGAGATCTTATCAATTCCAATGATCACACCAAGTTTCATCAGAATCGGTTGAAAACTGTAGCGTCAATCCTGCTCACAAACTATTTTTAACAAATTTCAACACGTTTTAACAAAGTCAAGGGCAATAACTAAAAAAACCGTTCATCGAAAATGCGTCAAGTTAGAACTTGTCCGAGATCTTATCAATTCCAATGATCACACCTAGTTTCATCAGAATCGGTTGAAAACTGTAGCTTCAATCTTGCTCACGAACTATTTTTAACAAATTTTGACGTGTTTTTACATAGTCAAGGGCAATAACTCAAAAACCGTTCATCGAGAATGCGTCAAGTTAGAACTTGTCCGAGATCTTATCAATTCCAATGATCACACCAAGTTTCATCAGAATCGGTTGAAAACTGTAGCTTCATATTCATGTGGGTGTATAAAAATCAAAAGAATCTGTAAAAAATTGTAGCCTGTAGAGTGAGCACGAGTTGCACAATATAGCTAATAGAGAAAACGTCAAGTCAGACACGATATTTCGGTGAAAAATTATCCGATCATCACGAAAATCAATAGGGATCATCTTCATAATGACATTGACACATAAAAAAATCAAAATCAAAAGAATCTGTAAAAAAATTGTAGCCTGTAGAGTGAGCACGAGTTGCACAATATAGCTAATAGAGAAAAACGTCATGTCAGACACAATATTTCGGTGAAAAATTATCCGATCATCACGAAAATCAATAGGGATCATCTTCATAACAACATTGACATACAAAATAAAAATCAAAAGAACCCATAAAGAACTGTAGCCTGTAGAGTGAGCACGAGCCAAATCTTACGTGTGGGCGTATAAAAAGGGACGTCTATCAGCATTAATGCGCACTCTTACTTTATGCTGCGCACAGAATAATTTTGCTGTTTACTATTCCTGGTATAACTAATACTATAGCAGACCATTTATCTGCACCCAAATGCACCAGAAACTTGTCCTACTATAGATCGAATCATTTGGGATTTCTAAATGATCAAGTTAACCGCTCATTGAAGTTTGCTATTGCTGAAAGCATTCATAAGAGATCCAGGACCTTCTAATTTATTTCATAGCGTATTGCACCAGTATAGATATCATTATTATTAAATGGGACAAGTTTCTTCTTTTTAGAAGCTGGAACTGGTAGTCATTTAGAGACTCCTGACAGAAATCGTCGTATTTTCACTTTTCTTCAGGCTGTCAAGAAAATTCAGGACAATGTTTACCCATTACTTATGACATCCTCGTACATATTATTGCAGCTCATAGAGCAGACTACTTTGATTCCTATACTGATTTGTTGTTAGAAGCTATGTTCACTGTTGCCTTTTATGGGTTTTTAAGGTGTGGTGAGTTGACTTCTATCAGTAATTATAATCCTAATGAAAGACTATTCATGATGTTTTCATGTTGCCTGATTTAATTAAATTAAAACTGAAAGTGTCAAAGTCTGACCCCTTTCACAAAGGTATTTTAATTAGTTTGTTTCCAGGTAATTCCTTCTTATGTCCTGTAAAGTCCTTATCTGCTTACATTTTGTTACAATATTTGGGAATTTAGACCCTTTATTTTTATCTTCCGATGGACATGCGGTTACTGGATTTTTTTTATTAAGCATTTACATACCATTTTAAACTATTTAGGTTATTCGAATTTCTACAATGGCCATTCTTTCAGGATTGGAGCGGCTACATCTTCAGCTAAGTCTTGCATGGCACATCATAATATGATTAAGTTTTTAAGACGATGGTCCTCCAATTGTAATACAACATATATCAGACCTGATTTAGATTAACCTTTAAACAAGCGGTTAAACATAATACAGGCTGATCACTTTAGTTTGGTACACAAAATACTATTCTCTTATCATATTTGTTTGTTTGGCAATTTCTTATTCATTATTTACATTCTGAATAATTTACCCCAAAGTAGTCTGGAGTTTTTCATTTTTATTTATAAAGAGAGAAAGAGTGAGTGAGTAATGAAATGATCTCACTCAGATGAATAAGAGAGGAGAGAAAGAAGATAGGTGAACTGTGCTACAGTGTTTGTTAGTAAACATGATCAATAATTAAAACCTGGATAAAATTAAGCAATAATATATATACCTAAAATATAGCTCCATTACATATCCCCCTGCTGGTTCTGCTGGTGATTCCATTGGTACATCTGGTGTTTGAGAACTTTCATTCACCGCTACCTCTGAAACTTCTTCATCTTCTGACTGAGCTTCTTGTTCAGATGGCTCTGGCCTTACCTTGTGCCCGTATTACTGTGGCCAAATTGCCCTGTGCCCGTATTACTGCGACCAAATTACCTTGTACCATTATTACTGTGACCGAAATACCTTGTGCCCGTATTACTGTGACCATAATACCTTGTGCCCGTACTACTGTGGCCAAATTACCCTGTGCCCGTATTACTGCGACCAAATTACCTTAGTCCCTTATTACTGTGACCGAAATACCTTGTCCCTTATTACTGTGACCCAAATACCTTGTGCCCGTATTATTGTGACCATAATACCTTGTGCCCGTATTACTGTGACCAAAATACCTTGTTCCCGTATTACTGTGACCATATTTCTGGTGACCAAAGTAACTGTAACCAGATTTTATAGTTGGTGAATTTGGAATGGTTCAGGTAAAAAGTTCCAATCTCTGATTGCTGAAAAAGAATAATAAATATATTAGTTCTACATTTTTATTGTTCAAGAAGGTAATTGTTTCCAAGGTTAGATGAAGATTGTTTTGTTTTGGTTAAATTTCAAAGATACGATGGAGTAACCTAGTTGTTCATTTTATAGACTATAATTAGTTTATGCCATCTTTCCTGCAGTAGTATGAAACCGGTCTCTTGGTATAGTAGGCTTATTGCCCTCACAGCTCCGCATATAGACCAAAGTGCATTATATTGTCGTTTTTCTAACTTATCTGTTCATTCGGTAGTGCACCCTTTCACAGTATAGTTGAAATGGGGGACACTAAAAGAGGTGTATATTGTTTTAAAAGATTCTCTATTTAATCGATATTTCAGAGATAGTTTATGAGCCTAACAGTTTCCTATAAAAAATCCGCTGTATCCCACTGGCAGTTTGATCGAGAAACTTTTTAGTGTCAGTAAGATCAGATTCTTTTTAGTATAATGTGCAAGTGATTCGGTTATAAGCTGGTTGAATGAAACAATAGAAAGTAGATGTGTTCTAATGACTTGGAAAAATATCAGTTTGTCTCACATGTCCGTGATTAATTCATAATTAGCTAAACTAGAAGAGTATATACCAGCATTCCAAGGAGTGACCGATCAAGAAAGGTCAAAAGGTATTTTTTTGGTTAACCAGACTATGATTGGTTAAAACTCTTAATTATATGCAATAGGAGCATAATATTACGATTAAGAATACATGATAATTCATTAGATACACAAATTAATCAAATTGTTTGCTTAATTTGCTACTAAAAAAAGGAAACTTAATGGTCCCAGGAAAGAGCGCAATGAAACACCAGCGGGAACAGTTTAGGCTTAGAGGAAACTCCAGTGACAACAACACTTTGTTATTTAAATCAAATCCATGTGTGTCCAGAATTATCCGCGTTCGAAATGTCGTCTTTTCTTGAGACACTGATATATATATATATAGAAAATATATATATATATATAGAAAAAACCTCTATAGAAATAGGCAAATAAATTCTTAGTTGGAGATAATTCTAAGGTTTTTGTGCATTTCTAATACTTCTAAAGACTATTCACATATATTCAAGACTCAAATCAACCCCCAAATCACCCAAATTGTCCTATCTTTAATGGCAGAATCTTGTTTCCTTGGCGATTTGAATTCACAATTTAAATTCAGACAAAATTCTAATTTTGGTCAAAATATCGACGAACTGTCCTCTTTTGCAAATTTCCAAATTTTTTCCCCACTATTTTCATGAGAATGGGAATAGCAGCCCCAAAATAGGCCAGTCTTAGAATGTCTTTGTGTTGATAAAAATATATGCGTGAGCACACATTATGTCTTCATAATTTGTGTGTACAGAGTAATTGTCAACCAAAATTAAAAAGTATGTTTTGATTTTTTCACTGAAATTTCACCGGAATATTATTATCGTTTCAGAATTCACCGGGGAAGATTAGAAAAGGTCTGAAGAGTGAAATATTCACAGTATACCAAACACTGTTTTTAGCGTATGGAAACGATAAAGAACCGTCTGTGAAACGCCATTGCTAAAGTGTGGAATACGAGGGAAGTGGATAAATATTTCATCACTGAAAGTTCCTGAGATTCATTTCATTTTTACCGTAAAATATGTTCAGTAATAAAATATGATACATAATTTTAGATATTGTCTATATAATTCTAGAAAAAGACCTGATCACATTACCAGGCTCGTAGCCATAACAGGGCGGCTATTCTACAGGCTCGACATCCTCCAGACTCAGACTTTCTTTGGCACAAAGGCCTGCTTGATCATTGCTAGGGATAGAAACATTCTTCGGCGATAACCTCTGACCTGCAATTAGAAGAAGTGTAATTGGCGGATAGCCATGCGTCCCAGGTGGCAAGAAGTTCTGCTGTGAACACAGTGCGGGGGGACCTTTTACCAATGCGGATGCTTTTTGCTGGGATACACAAACCGTAACCTGTTGACGTAGCCTACTACTTTTGGAACTAACTCTGGCAGACGACATACATATACAAAGATAGCTTGCCAGGCAAGGTAACATACGCCCATTGGCAGCTGGTAGAAATGAGAGCTAAATCTTTATTGACCAAAAATATAATAAAGATCTTTATAATAATAATTCATTTTGAAAATTCTCATAATGCATTTATGCACTTTACATATCTCATCAATTTACGGTCAGTTATGCTGATTTTTTCCAAAAATCTTTTTAAATCAATAGCAATAACCCAGAAGCATTGAATTATCACACTCCTCTAATTTCTTAAATTTCAAAGATATATAATAAGGTATCATCAAATTCACACCAAGGTCTCATCTACATGTAAAATTTGAACTTGACTAAGATCTCATTAATTTATACATGCATACAGAGTTTCATCGAGATCTGATAAAGACTATAGGTCTCATCATGCTACCAGGTCAAATTTGGGGCATTTTTACTAAGCTCAGGGAAATAACTAAAATACTGTTCATTCAAAGTGAGCCAAATTCATTATTGACAGAGATCTCGACCTGCATACCAAGTTTCATTAAGAATGGATAAAAAATGTAGTGTTATCGAGTTAACAAGTTAAATTTGATGCGTTTTTACTAAGTCAAGGGCAATAACTCAAAATCCGTTCAGCCAAAATGAGCAAAATTCGAACTTGATTGAGATCTCGTCAATATATACATGTATACCAAGTTTCATTAAAATCGGATAAAACTGTAGCCCTTATCGTGTTTACAAGAAATGTAAACGGCAATATACATCCACATTTCCATGTGGGCGTATAAAAAGCAAACATATACATGAGCAACAATAAATATATAATAGTGAATTTAAAGCCAATTTACACTGTAGAGAATATCACACCACTACATCATGATATTTGTGTTTAATAATCCGATGGAAAACTTGTACCAAATAATATATGATATGTCGAATAAATCTTTTATGTCAAGTTAGACTTAGATTGGAATAGGGTTATTGGGTTTAATATACGTACAATCCGTAAAGAAACGTTCATTTTATTCGTTGTCACTTCATAAATCTTTAGTTAATCCGTAAAAGGATTGTTTAGCATACTTCCCTCCAGTTTTGAATCTTCTTTGTTCATCTAAGTTTTGTTAGACCCTATAACGATCACTATTTAAAAAAAACTGCGATGTTTGTCATATGAGATTGCATACTGGAGGGAAAGGACATACTTTTACCAATGTATCAAAGTTTTGGAAAAAAAACCATGGATCTAAACAACGACATCGAAATACATACTGAAGTCAGCGAAAAAAGTAACAAATGTGATGCCTACAATAGATCCTTTATTCAGTTAAGCAATCTTAAACTCAACCGTATGCGTAAAGCATATAAGAAGCCTTACAAATGTGATGTTTGTGGAAAATATTTTAGACGGCCCAGTGATGTTGATACTCATATGAGATTACATACTGGAGAAAAACCCTATCAGTGTGATGTTTGTGACACTTATTTTTCCCACCAACAATCACTTCAAAATCACCAATGTGATGTTTGTGACATGACCTTTAAAGAGTCAAGTTCTCTTAAACGTCACTTCAAAGTACACACTGGAGAAAAACCTCATAGATGTGCTTTATGTGGAAAATGTTTTCCACAACGCAGTTCACTACAAATGCATATGCGAATACATACCGGGGAGAAACCTTGCAAATGTGATGTGTGTGGAATGTGTTTTACAAATCCAGATACTTTGAAATGTCACTCAAGAATACATTCAGGAGAGAAACCTTACAAATGTGATGTTTGCGAAAAAAGCTTTTCTCAACAAGATGCACTGAAACGTCACTCAAGAATACATACAGGAGAAAAACCTTACATATGTGATGTTTGTGGAAACCGTTTCAACCAAGGCAGCATGTTGAATGGACATAAGGAAATTCATCATAAATCCTAATTTTTCCATTAAATCTTAATTTTCCCAATCTTTTTTGATGTTTAACAACTTTTGGTGAATTAGGACAATATTCTTATTCCTTATTACTTTTGTAACCTTTTGATCTCTCTATTAATTGTATTGTTTACTGCCAAAACAAGGTTTGATCAAATTAGACAGAAAACTGTCACATTTATTACTATCACAGACACATTGTAAATAAGTACAAGGCAATTACTAGAAAACTTGTTAAATGTGAATACATTTTAAAAAAGGTACACTCATCCATTTCAAAGATTATGTCAAATGTCATCAAAATCAATTGAAAACTTAAACTTTGCAATTTTTAATTGCTAGTTCATTTCAATTTCATTGATCAATAACAAGTTTCATCAAAACCATAAAATTGAAAAATCTAAATATTTTAATTGTTCCTGACTTCATTGTTTCATTGCGTACTTGCGTTATATAAATTAGAACTCCTATTACAGATGTCTACTACAAAGAGGACACAGGGCATCAGTCTGTAGGTCAGAGATTATTGTTAATTGTATACTTTCAGGGTAAAAACTTACATTGATTAATTTCCATTTATCATCTAATCAATGTAAGTTTTTACCCTGAAACGATAGGATTAACCATAATCTCTGACCTACAGACTGATGCCCTGTGTCCTCTTTGTAGTAGAGATCTGTAATAGGAGTTCTAATGAGTACCCCCAGTCACATGATCTTAAATTGACTGTTTTCTTAAAGACAAAAATGCCCCAGAAACAATTTTGATCTAACTTTGATGAAATTCTGTATGCTTTTATATATTGATTTCAACCGAAACATGTAAAAATTGGCTGGTAAATACAATAAATATTAGTGTTTTGATCAGACTTCCAATTATGCTTTGAATAAACTCTGTTTGCTTATGTACATAGATAAGATCTCAAACAAGTTTGATTTTCACGATTTTTTGAAGAAAATCTTTTCGATGGTGGCCAAATATCATCTCAAATAATTTTTATTTAAATTGTTTGCTTATTTTGTTAAAGATATTTTCTAAATTGTTTATGTGTATTATGTAAAAATCAATTTGCACTATTTCAATTTTGAATCAGACGTCTGCTAAGTGTTTCACTAATTGCGAAATATGCTTTATCACTTAGTTTTAGTGGAATTGCAGGAATCACATACATCTGATTGAAAACTGGAATGGTGCAAATTGATGCTATCAGTGTCCCTTATGCACATAAAAAATATAAGGTGTATAGCTTTTTGACTCTATTTGTTTCATGTCGATGTTAGTTTTATCAAATGATGTAAAGAAAATGAACAATAATATTGGCACTACCAAAATCTATGAAATTTTTTTTTTTAGGCCAGTTGAGTCTGTATGTTCAGTTTGGTGATAATTTCATACCTATAGTTTCATCCATATCAAATAGAATGTATAGAAGTTTTGATTGTACCAATGTTACACTGGCCTCCATCTTTGTCTACGTACAGCTCGTCATAGACAGGAATAGTTTGGGTGTCAGAGACTAATGTTACACATTACACCTACTTAGTAAGAATTAGTTAGTAATATTTCCAATAGGGATAGTTATTTATTTCTTTTCATATGCCGACTTAAAATGTAGAACATATATTGGCGTCATCCATTTCAACAAAATAATTTAAGTTAGTTTGTTTCCTTTTGACTTCCTTGCTTTCACTCACAGTTCATGTGTACACAAATCAGCAATGTTTGTGGAAAAAGTCTCATCTAGAATTAAATCAAGAGAAACATGTTGTATAGATACCTTCTGATATAATAATACTTTTTTAGTATTTAGTTTTTAAATATGATTTCATTATAACTAATGACAATTCTTTCAAAGATCATTTATATACGGGTACAATATTTACAATAAAAGCAAAAGAAACAATTAAACAGGGTTATTTATTGCTAAAATGCATTGAAACAATGTAAAATTACGACCCTCATAGTCTTCTATAGATTTTTTCTGGTGACATGGAATCAGTATTTCACGTGACTTTGTTTACTAGAATATTGTGAACAACATGAGGAATTCAAATAACAGCTTTATAAGGGAATCTGGCCAATAAAATATTGTGTAATTCAGTAATAACTGAAATCACCATTTTTCACATTAGAATTGAATAAAAAAATATCTTCTTGCTTGTTTCTATGAGATTCATTCTTCAGGTTGACTTGGTAGGGATATCAAAACATGCAGCTGATGATTTATTGCAATATGACTTAGGGTGAACTACAATTTCCAATGTTCCCCGAACTTATGGTTCTACAAAATTGAATAGTATTACTGTATATTATATGGAAATAGCTTGCCAGGCAAGGTCACCTATGCCCACTGACTAAAATTAATACAAAATTTCACATAATAAAGAATCAGATGAATACATGTATTTGCAATATTATGGATGGTAATATAAAAAAAACAAACTGGTCTTCACGTTGCTGGTAAGTTTGCAACTGCCTTTTCAACCAGATCAGGTGTTAAAGGACGAAGTTTATAGGCTGTTGATTGCTGGGATACACGCTGCAATGGATGTGCTAATAGTTGTGCCATGTACACATACAGTTTGGTTTGATTTTTTGAGACTTCGAATATGTATGATTGCCCTTTTTTGTCCAAGTTACATAAACTGTGGAAAATCTCCTGAAATTAAATAGAACAAAAAAATAAAAAAATGTCCCATTATGCCAGAAATCCTGTAAAAAGAAATGTATATAATTTTAGTCTTAGCTTATCATTGTAATCACTATCTTATTTTTAAATTACTGTACCATCTTTATCATCATGATTTTTACAATGTCTTGATTTGCTTAGAAGGATATATATAACGACAAGAGCTCAAAGGAAAGCCTAAAATTAACAGCTTACTGAAGTTGGTTGATTAGTGAAGAGCCAGGCTGTATAATGATAGTTTAAGGTATACTAGATAGTTACCCATAGATTATGATCATCTTCAAGATATATGAAGAATGTTCAATTTGTTTGTGATCCTTAGATTTTTGTCAAAAATTATTTGTCTTGCATTGGCCTACACAATTTGTCTAAATGTCTTAAATTCAATAACGTCCCCATTCAAATATTTTGTAAATAAATAATAGAAAATAAAATCAAAATTATGTATAATTGTGTGTCATAGTGGTTTATTTCCATATTGCCCCTTCGAAATTCACACAGATTTGGCCCTTCCCGTCCCCTTCCTATTCCATTCCCCATCTTTCCCTTTTCCTTATCGCTTGTTTCATGTCACCCCTTATTCCCAATTCACTTAAGTGTAGCCCTTTGTCCTTCCGAATATTTACTCCATTTTTAATGGGGTTTTGAATGAAATATGAGAAATTTTTCTTGTTATGTTAAGTTTACTTTTCATTTTATTGTCACGTGCTACAGTGAACACATGTGAGAAATTTGCATTCATTTACCGATGAACTACAAAATTCCTTAGTGATTACTGATGACATAATGACGTCGTAATGATGTCATCTGTGACAACTTGGGATTCAGCGTATGAATACACTCTTTTTAGGTACAAAGCTAATAAGGAACACCTGGCCAAAGGCCTAAGAATGAAAGGCGAAAACTGAAAAAACAAGTGGTTGCCTAGCAAGATACGCCTACTTCCCTGATACATTTTCAGTATATCAAGGGCAGTCAAATCTAATTTGTGCAAGATACTGTTCATTTAAACAAACACACAAAATAAACTGTCACCTCTATTGCGTTCGCAAGCCAACAAATTCTGATGCATTTTTACTAAGTCAAGGGCAATGATTCAAAAACCGTTCATCGAAAAATCTTCAAATTCGAAATTGACCAAGATCTCATGAATATAAATGATCACACCAAATTTCTTTAAAATCAGATAAAAACTGTAGCCTCTATTGTGTTCACAAGCCAGGGGTGACAACAATGTACGACCACATTATAATGTGGGCTTATAAAAATGAATGATAAAGAAACCGGCAAAATTCTGGTCACATGATGGAGGAAGAAAGCCTTGGAAATATCAGTATCACTCTAAGATATTCAAATTGCTTTATAATATGCAAGATTTAGGTCCAGGCACATGTCCAATTTATGATTTACAGCTTTCTTACTCCATCTTGTGACTCATCTTTTTTCCTCTTTCCATTTTATTGTCTTGGACCTTTGAGGGGCCCCAGTGGAATAGGTCAAAATGAAATGAAATGAATGGTGTTTTATATCCTGCTTGAAGAAAACCTAACCATCTTTACGATTCAAGATGTTTATCCGCAATTGACCTCAAAGACGGAAGTGATATTCATTTTTCATTATAGGGAACTGAAATGGTTGGATAAACCCGGTTCCATTGTATCTTCAATATAACAGAACTTAGAAATTGCATGTTTACCAGCAATTGATCTCAAAGACGAAAGTGATATTTTGAAAATAGTTAGTTTTCAGATTAAAAAAAAACATAAATTGCAGCTTGATCATGGAATTTTCAATAAATTGGTTAAAATTATTATGTACATGCTATACTTACATCATCAGATTTTGACCGTTTTTTGTACCCTTTGGTATATTAATGAGATAATGAATGAGTTTGACAAGTGCAATTTATTCAGAACTGCTTTGTGAGTTATTGCACTGGACTTGACTTGGTATCATAACTAACATACTCAATCATAATGTAATAAAATTATAAGTAACATCTTACCTCACATGAATTATCTTCAGCTAATGGTTCATGAATATATAATGAATCAAAAAATACGTAAGGTGATGATTCTAAAATTCTTTGTGACTGAAAATATTAAAAATTGATGGCAAATTGATGATGATGGCAAGGCAAAATATAAAATATCGATCTGCATTTTATTAAGATTATTTCTGCAATTAATACAGTAAAATCATTTTGACTGTTGGTAAATATACATAACATATCCTAGAAATTGTAAAGTTTTAAAAGTTTTTTAGCTTTGTTGAAAAAAATACCACAACTAGTTGTTGAATCATTGTAACCACTGCCTCTTAAATGATATACACTCAAAAAAAGTTGCTACATGTGCCCCTTCTAGATCGCGTTGTTCTCGATAGTACAACAGAAGAAAGTGGTCGATGTTTTTCTAAAGGTATTTTATCATGATGTTGCAAAATACAACCAATGTAGATGGATACAAATTACATATTCAGACAATTGCTGTCGACCGTCCTCGAGTCCAGTTGTTACTTTCTGTCACATCATCATCAGTGGAGATTATCTATGTTAATTTTGTGTAAGAGGCAAGTAAATGATATAGTCCGAAAGACTCATTCAAAACAGACGTGATTACGCAAATTGATACATTCTGCCCCATCAGCTTATATCGCAATTTTTAAATATTAAAAAAAGAACATGAAGTTCTCACCTCCAAATTAGAAAGCTTTAACAGACAATTTGATCTACCATATAAAAATAATATTCTAACAATATATGGTGGTGGTAAAATAATATCATCTACTGTTGGAATATCTACTTTATCTTCTCTAAAAAAAAATATATCAAAATATCAATCAAATCCTTCATAGAAAATCACCCTTCACAGGCTTAAAACTTAACAGTTAAGGGTATTGTAAACAAGTGGCTGCCTAGCAAGATACACCCACTTTCCTGATACATTTTCAGTATATCAAGGGCGGTCACCTATCTGTGTCAAATCATACCAAAACTCTAATTTTTGCAAGATATTGTTAATTTACACATTATTTAATAAAATTCTGACATAAACTGTCACCTCTATCGCGTTAACAAGCAAACAAATTTTGATGCGTTTTTACTAAGTAAAGGGCAATAACTCAACTTCCATTGATCGAAAAATCGTCAAATTCAATTTTGACTAAGATCTCATGATTATAGTAAGTAAGTAAGTAAATTATTTATTACAGTGACATGTGCATGAAAACAAATAATACAGAGACGTGAATAATAATATAATTATAAGCACCCAGCCCTATGGGCTTATATGTCACTATGATGGTATAAATGTTATTTCGTTTATGGACAGCGGTGAGACACAAGTTCTATTTTGGAAATAGTGTTCTCTGTCTTTTCATGAAGGCGTGTACTAAATATTTAGATAGTTTTCTCGGAGCATTATTTGTTAATGACCACAATTTTTCGTCATCTGACAACATATTGTTATCTATCCACTGCTTTCTATATTCTGGATAATGTGAACAGTGAAGAACGAAGTGGGTTTCATCTTCAATGGCCTGATTTTCACAAAATATACAGAGCCTATCCTCGACCTTTTCTCCAACAAATCTACCCGTCTCCACCCTTAACCGCAAAACACCACACCGGAATTGGGCTAATAGTGATTGTTCATTTCTCATGAGATTTAGTGAAAGATATTCTTCAGTTTCATATGTATGTTTCAATTTTACGTAGGTTCTAAGTTTTGGAGAATTGTGCACGTTCTGTTGCCACATTTCATTGACAAGTGAGAAGAGTCTTGATTCAGCGAGTTTGATGTCCACAGGGGTTTTGTATATAAAATGAGACACTAAGTTTAATTTTTCAAATATAGATTTTATATCCGCGCACCAGTTTCGTACCGTGTCACACAAATTGTAGTCAAAGTTAAATACTCTTTTGGTTACACGACTTTCGTCCATTTTGATTAGACGATTCCAGAAGGACAACATTTTGAGCCACCGCCGTTCAGTTGGAGGAATCCATCCTACATCAGCGTTGATAGCCAGATTTGGGGTGAATCTATGGACGCCAAGAAGATATCTCAAGGCTCTATTTTGGACAGAATCAATGACTTTTCGAGGTTTGAAGCCCCATGTTGAGCAACCATAGTCTAATTTCGGTTTTACACATGCTGAGTAAAGCTTCTCGTAGTATGGTATCCAAATTCCTTCAAATTGTGCATTTTTGAAATGATTGACCCCAAAGCTCTCCCCCCGGCTGTGGACAAGGCATCTGTAGTTTTAGAGAAGTCCGAATGTTCGTTAAATACAACACCGAGATATTTGTAATTACTCGTAAAGTTTATTCTGTTTTCACCAACACTAAATGTAGCCTTACTTTGGACCATACCTCTACGCCTGAAATGAATACTTTTAGATTTTGTTGAGTTTATCAAAACCCGCCATTTTCTACACCAGTTATGGAGACTGTCCAACATGCTCCGCATTCCATTCTCGGTTGGGGACAACTAAACGATATCATCTGCGTATAGGAGAATTGAGAGACAATCTGAGCCAATTGAGACACCTAAATTAAGACTGTTGATTTCTGCTACAAGGTCATTGATAAAAACCGAAAATAAGGTGGGTGATAGGTTATCACCTTGGCGCACTCCTGATTTGCAGTCAAACCAGTCAGTGTAGGTTTCATTGATTTTGATACATGCAGACGTTTGCAGATATATATTTTGGATTGAGTTGTAAAGTTTTCCATCTACACCATTAAGTAGGAGTTTGTATAACAGGAATTCCCTATCAACAAAGTCAAATGCCTTTTTTAGGTCAATGAATGTGGCGAATACTGAGCTACTGTTTCTGGTGATGCTGTTAAGGGCGTAGATATGGTCTTCACATGAGCGTGATCGACGAAATCCATTCTGTTCGTCAGCAACGAGGGAGTGTGTTTCAAGATATCTAGATAGGCGGTTATTGATGAAACTGCTGTATAATTTTGAGATACAGCATAGAAGACTTATTCCCCGATAATTGAGTGGTAATCTCTTGTCAGATGAAGCATCCTTCAGTATTGGAAATATAATAGCTTTTCGCCATATTGATGGAGTGATTCCTGTATCAAAAATCTTTTTGATTAAGGCAAGAATGAATGTGGCGAATACTGAGCTACTGTTTCTGGTGATGCTGTTAAGGGCATAGATATGGTCTTCACATGAGCGTGATCGACGAAATCCATTCTGTTCGTCAGCAACGAGGGAGTGTGTTTCAAGATATCTAGATAGGCGGTTATTGATGAAACTGCTGTATAATTTTGAGATACAGCATAGAAGACTTATTCCCCGATAATTGAGTGGTAATCTCTTGTCAGATGAAGCATCCTTCAGTATTGGAAATATAATAGCTTTTCGCCATATTGATGGAGTGATTCCTGTATCAAAAATCTTTTTGATTAAGGCAAGAATGGTTTCGGTGATCAGGGGGAATTTAAGGATTGCGTATTGCGTCCAGTCCAGGGCACGAGTTAACTTTGGCTCTTTGTGTCACCCGTATTATTTCGTCTAACGTGAGTTCGTTCGTGAACATGGTCTGGATTAGATATTATTGTTTCTATCAAAGTCTTATCTTCGATTATGTTCTCATGAAATACTTCATATGGTGAATTGTCAGAGTTGTATAAGTTTTCATAGTCTAACCTCCATTTTGCAAGAACTGCACTTTCGTCTGTTATAGATTCATCAGAGTCATCGACAGTTTCAAATGGAATCTTGGAATCTTTCCTTGGTCCAAGGGATTTAATAGCTTTCCAGAATTATTTGGGGTTTGTGGTGTTCAGTGAGTCTATATTATCAGAAAAATGTTTCTGATATTGACGCTCAGTATCTCTTATCAAACATGTCTCGTGCACAAAGAAATTGTTGTCTGCAAGTTTGTTTAACGGATCGACCCAAGGTGCTTTTCCGGAATTGGCGCTCTCTGAGTTTAACATTATTCCACAGATAGCTAAGCTCATCATTCCAAAATGGTTTTACGCGACTACGTTTTTTATGATATGTTTTTGGTATTGGTTTAGGTCCTTAACCTCTAACACGATAACATCACATAAGTTGTCATATAGCTTGTCAATCTCATTTTGTGACGACCTAGAGGACGATATTTTATCGATGATGTTCCTAATTGCAAGTTTGCTTGATTCAGATTGAAACAAATTGTTCGATATACGATTAAGTCTAATCGGTTTCGGAGTTTGATTTGGAAACTGATTACCATCGTGGTTACTATTAGTACTGTTTGCAGTTGGTACACAGAAATCAACTATAAGAAAGCAATGGTGTGGAAGTCTGCTCCGATTCCCTAGTAAATGATGCAAATTACCCTGATCCACAAGGTCTGAGGTCAAAATAACATTAAAGGATTGACACATGGGGAGGACTTCGTGAGGAACACATATATAATCCACCACCGATCTACCACGGCTATGAAGGAAAGTGAAATTGTCTGAACTTGGGTTAAGCCTGCCATTGACAATGCACGTTTTGGAATCCCTGAGAAATTCCAGAAGTGCGTGACCATGTTGGTTGATTTTTGTGTCAATGGATACTCTTTCTAGGGTATTGTCTAGTTCGTTGTCTACGTCCTTAAGAGAACCAATTCTTGCATTGAAATCGCCACATAGAAAGACTGCGTCGTATTTGTAATGAGTGTGGAACTTTGAAAGCAGATGTGAGTAGAAACCCTGGGCGTCACGCCCCCACTGGGAATTTTCTGGTGAAAGGTAACAGCTAAACACGAGAAATGTAAATTCTCTACTTTAAGAAGTTAGTGAGATCCCTAAGA
Organism: Lottia gigantea; assembly: GCF_000327385.1. Lineage (NCBI taxonomy): Eukaryota > Metazoa > Mollusca > Gastropoda > Lottiidae > Lottia > Lottia gigantea. Next base: position 366,748 of record NW_008709190.1, on the reverse strand, counting down.
TTCCGTATGAACGGTCCAGAATTGTCACAGTATATTCCTTAAGTATCCATTCTTTGATTAAGAGACCAACACCCCCAGAGCCTTTAGGTGCAGATATGTGTGTATTTATTCTATTAAGACCATACCATTTCCACCCTTCTGCATCTATAGTTTTTGTATCTGTTAGGTGTGTTTCGTTTATGCTTATTATATCAGCCTTAGATTGATTGATAAGAGCAATACGCAATTCTTGGTTTGAATTAGTCCACCCACAAACATTTATATGAGCTATCTTTATCTTACGGTTAGAGCTTTCGGATTGCTATTGAGGCACATTATCGGCCGACAAATCATTTCTCTGCTGGGATAGTATGAGTCCGTTCGTGTTGACTCTTAATGATCCAGGATTGGGCGGTGCTCTTAAAGTGGCTTTCGCATTGCTTTCAATACGACGTTCAACATATGATTTTGAGGATTTCAGATACACATTTGAAAAATCTTGCGACTTTTTGAGGTTCATCTTTTTTCGGAGAATCTTAATTTTCTGTTCGGTATTTTTGAAACTGATTTTCACAAGACCTGGTTTATCGTATCGCCTTTGTGGTATCCGTTTGGTAGCTGTGATCATCACAGGTGAATTCGGATCAAGAGCCAGAGTTTGTATAAGATGTGTATATTTGTCGGTTAGATTCTCGGACTCTTCGTAGTTTAAATTAAATGCAATTATTGTGACGTCATTGTTTTCAGTAGGGTCGCGGTTATAATTACTAATTACATTGCTCACGATAGTATCTTCAATATTGTTCATTCTAGACTCTACACATTGAACCTTGTTAATGACTAAATCAATCCTAATACTTTCACCGGCCAAATCAAGAGTTAGCTCATCACTAAGTGTTTTAATTTTTCGAATCCATATTATTCAATAAGTCTGATTTTAGTGAATCCAATTTGTTTTCGAATACCGTTTTAAGCGATTCCTGATTGTCTTCAACTATGGAAACTTCTGATATTAAAAGAGCCAATTGGGCAGAAATAGTGTCAATTGATGCAGAGGAGGTGGGCACTGTGGTCGCCATTTTATTCAATTTGTTTTCTGGTTTAGGCGTGTCCCCTTCACTATCCCGATCTCTCTTCTTCATGGGAATAAATAATATATATAGTCAATGCTACTTACAGCTCTAGTTTTCGAGCCTTTAATCCAGTAGCTACAAATATATAACGCTTATACAGCACTCAGGTCACGCTTCAATACAGAGTAAACAAAAAGAAAACACGTCCTCTCTCAACGCTGTCCTCTATATGATTATAAATGATCATACCAAATTTCATGTAAATCGGATGAAAACCGTGTTCACAAACAAATTTTGACACATTTTTCATAAATCAAGGGAAATAACTCAAAAACGTTCATCGAAAGATTGTCACATTTGAACTTGTCTAAGATCTTATCATTATAATTGATCACACTAAATTTCATTTAAATCGGATGAAAATTGTAGTCTCTTTTGTGTTCACAAACAAATTTTGATGAGTTTTTCCCAAGTCAAGGGCAATAACTCAAAAACCGTTCATTGAAAGGTGGCCAATTGTGGACGGACGGACGGACAGGGCCGACGACAATATACGATCACATTATAATGTGGACGTATAAAGATTAATGGAGGTGACGACTTAAAGGAACAAATGCGTCGATTTGAGTCTTGAATATATGTAAATTATGTAAAGTCTTCAGAAGTACTAGAAATGTATGAAAATCACATAATTCCTTCACAATTATCTCAAACTAGGAATTTCTTTTCCTATTTCTATAGATGTCTTTTCTATATATGGCAGTGTCTCATGAAAAGACGACTTGATTTTTTTAACATTCAAATGCGGATAATTCTGGAAACACATGGATTTGAAGGCCCAAATTTCGACGGTGAGCTGTGAACACTATTACTGATTGACTTAGTCAATTTTATTGTGTAATATAATAGTCTTTATCACAACTTGTCTCACATTGATATATACAACGTGTATCAAATCTAAGGCCTAAAGCATGAGACAGAGGAATACTTATAAAAAGAGTGCATTAGTGTTTTGCTATTTCCGCTTAAAATGTTTTGATTCCTTAAAGTATCATTTGACAGCATTTGTTGATACAAAATAAAACTAGAAATGCAAAAACATCAGAATCGAAATGCAAAAACCAGCTACCCAAGAGTTGCATTTAAATGTGATTTGAAGGCTTTGTATATGGCCTAATGTGTCTTTAATTGGAATCTAAATCATGCAATCTATTAACTACTTCTTTCCATTTAAAAAATGCTGTTCTTTTTAATATGACTGACTCAATGATTTTAATAACTTTGGAAATGAAATTTGTATCGAAACCAGAAATGAATATTTTGTATGCACAATCTAGTAAATCTTTTTCATCAGAATGTGTAGTAAGTAAATTAGACAAAGTAGGTATGTCCCTTTTTACCCTTAATAGAATGGTGGACAATCTGTAAATTTCTCACTTAAATAGCACCAAGCTATAGCATCTATTGTTTTCACAAAATAAATATTCAGAGATAGAGCGACAAAATACATGTGTCGTACGAGAGTGTACTAAAATGTACTTACATGATATCAAATACTTGAGAAATATCAAATGTATTTGATACAGGTTTATTTGAACACATCAGATCTTCTAACAAAGTTAATATGTCTCTTGGGTTGTTGGTAAAGTCACTCACCTGTCAAATTTATAAGAGTTACAACACAAACATATTTTATGTAATAGGTACTGTCTGATACACTATAGAACCTGCTGTTTATTTACTTTAAGTAACTTGACTCATGATCTTAAAATCAAGTTCAACCAGACAATACTACAGTGAAACCCCTTTAAACCACATCCTCTATAAACCGGATTCCTCTGTAAACCGGATTCCACTGTAAACCGATACATTTGAAAAGTCCCAGCCATTTGGTCATTTCCCAAGCTCAAATTTGCGTTAAATTAGCTGATTTTCGAAAGTTTAGATCATAAACATGGAACGCCCTAGCAAACGTCAACATGTTATGCAAAGGGAAATAAGATTAGAGTAAAAAATTGTTAGTTATTATAATGACATTGCGTGGTGTCCAGTTAACATCATAAAGGGTGATAAAGTCATACACAGATGTAACTCTGTTATATTGCCCACTCCTACTGGTAAACCGGCAACCCCTCCAAACCAGCATTTTACAGTAGTCTGACGGCCTGTTGGTTTAGAGGGGTTTCACTGTATTAACCTCTTATATAAAATGAAATTATAAATCTTATTATAACAATAAGATAAGACAACTCTTCAAATGAATAACTAATGTGGCGAAAGTAGCTCAATTGGGCACATTTTACCAAGTATCAGGTTACTATTTTTCTAACTCTAGTTCATGAGGCTTTTGCTAATAGGGATTGTAAAGAGGATTTCTAAAAAGTTTTTTATGTGTATTGGGGACACTGATTGCATCAATTTGCACCATTCTAATTTTCAATCGGACGTCTGTGGCTCATGCAATCCACTAAAACTAAGTGTTTGATGACTTTGATAAGGGCCTTATGTAATACAAGCATATTTTGCAATTAGTGACGCCATCAAATACTTTGTTTTTTTGGAAATGCCTCAACAACAAAAAATCTTTTTAATTCACCATTTTCCCCACTAGATTCTTCTACAATATTACACTACAGAATTAAGACTTCGCAGACAGTGGAGTATTTTGTTGTTAAATTACTGCAAAGATCACAAATATGAATATTGACTGTCAATTCGTAGTTAAATTTGACTTTGAGAGATTGGAGTTCAATAATTTGTAGTAAAAGATATTTGAACTGCCAATTCAGATCTCATACATCAAAACTTATACATACCCAGGTTGCTCCATCATCCAATACAAGTAGAGCAAACTCATGTTCAAAATGTAGCTTAGATTTACTGTTTAAAAACAAACGTAGGGCTTTGAGTAACACTTGTATTTGAGAAAATTTATCTCTGAAATATAATAAATCAACTACTTAGACATATTAAAACAGAACCTGAAACATGTTGTTACTCTGAGTTTCACTCTGTTTGATCATCAGACATCTGACCTATTTCATGACGTAAGCTGAGTATTTACAAAATTGTGTCTGTTCAGAAAAGGGTGACACCAACAAACGCTTTATATGGATGGTACGGTTTTGATTGGATGAGATTTTAACCTTTGGCCAATTTGTTTCCATGAATTTTTAACAATACTTACCCTGCTCTACTTCTAAATGTATCCTTCTCCATTTCAGAACAGAGATCTAAACAAATTATCTGTAAAAAAAAATTGATATGGATAATACTAATGTTTATAAGAGCTGGATTTCATCTCAGTTCGAGCTAAATCCTTAGCAAATCTAATGTTCTGCTCTGCTTACATTATGTGTTCTCAAACTCAACAGCGCAATGGATGGCTCGTTTAGCGATTTGTTGTGTTTGTGGACCGCTACAGAGAGCTAGTAAGGTGCCAAAATTAAATCTGATATTTTTTTATGACAAGCTTTATTGGGTTAAAAATACTAACTTTGGGACAAGCCGTTGGTAGAAAACTTGTAAGATTACAATTGAAACTTACAATAGAAATCACAAAAGATATGAAATTGTTATCATATGTCGCACATAATCTGACATGATTTGTATTACCTAGCCTACCTAGGTTTTTTTACATGCTCTTTTTTATCTCGTCAGTTGAAAATGGATTATTTCTATTTTGAGCCTGATTTGAATCAGAAAATGTGTTTGTTTCATTTTTGAAATATTTTTGATTCCATAATATTGACCTCAACAAAAATTCCGCAAATTGACTAGTTTAGCTTCATAGTATGAAAATCTACGATTCTTAAATCTAACAATACTCATTTCAGTGCATTTTTTATTTTGGTAGGTGTGGTAGGTTTGGTACATGTGGTAGATGCGGTAAGACGGTTTGCTTTTTGATTGCAAACGAAAGTCAATTCACAAAATATCGATTTTTGGCCACATTTGGAGGTTGTTACGAGTCTTGAATATATGTGAGTACAGTCTTCCTAATTACTAGAAATGTACAAAATCGCATAATTCCTTCAAAAATACTTCAAACTAGGAATTTTACTCACTACATGTATTGCTATATATATATATCTTTTCTTTATATCACAGAGTATCTTAAATTGACGAGTCACCATTTTAACATTCAAACAAGGATAAATATTGACACACATGGATTTGAAGGCTCATATTACGACAATGAGCTATAAACATTTTTACTGATTGGCTGGTCCCTCTAACATGGATGACCTTCACCTTTTACATTTTTTAAAATTGTCCCTTCATCATTTGATCTTTGATTTTGTACTTTTTACATTTTCTAAAACAGTAACTTTCAAAACTTTTAAGGCTGATACCTCGTGACCTTGACCTTTGGTGACACTGCGACCTTCACACAAGTTTTTACGCCTGACGAGATCTATCCAATGGTATCAAACGCACTGCTTTGTTTTCGTTATTTCAAAAAAATATGATTATGTGTTGCCTAATCTGAAGAATCTGTAATAGTTGCAGCAACATTTTCACAGCCCCGTCAACACGGGGGCTCGGCCCCAGCAAGCGAACATTGAGCCCCAATAATTGACCTATAACAAAACCATATTCAGTTCAGCAATGCTTGATTATTTGCCGTGACTTCGTCAGTTTTTTGTTCCCTGTCAATTGTAACTCTCTTATTTTCCCTTGCCTCAGACACCTGTATTCTGATTCGAAATAAGTGCATCCCTGTAATGGCCAAATTAACTGTCGTTTGTAATGTTTTGATTCATTGTTTGGAGTTGTCTTCCTTGTTTGGAACGAGACTAATAGTCTTAACAGAGAGTATAGATAGACTATCTCTGGTCCTAACGTCTTTTTCCGAGCCTGAACACATCTTGATAATCAAGTCTTAAATCGGATAACCGAGTACGTTTACTGAGAAACATCTTCTTGACCAAAATGAGAAGTTTTAACGGTCTATAAAACGGTTAGAATTCTTTATCATACAGTTCTTTTATTTGCATAAGTTTTTGGTTATATTATTGAAACACCTTGGGTCCGGCCATTAGATCAAATAAATCAGCTTCAGGCATATTGATGATATTGACAACAACGACAAAAATTCCAACAATTGTGTGTTTCCTCTTGTGCAGCTGCAAAAGAAGTTCAATGTTTATGTTTCGGTAACAAGACCACAGTCATGTTCCGTGCATGCGGCAACAACCTCAAGGGTACAACCTATGGGAACAGCCACTTAGTAAACAAAGGTTAATCAAAACTACGTCAAACTACTAAAAATACAATTAGTACTCTCTGTATTTAATTAATCCTTATATAACAAATTTAGTTTGTATAAGTGGATAATAACACATTTAGAAATAATTGCACAATATTGTAACCATCACTTATAAAAATGAAAATTTTGTATTAAAATTTCAGAATGACTTTTACAATTTGGATGTTAAGCCCAACGCAGACTAGGAACATTTCTGTCGACGAACAAAAACATTGAATATATTTGTTTTCCGTTATCCGCAGATGACAAACATAATTCCGCAGACGACAAACATTTAGCTCGAACAATACGCCAGTGCCACGGAAAATCACATGACCTCAAAATGGCGACGTCCAAACGAAAATGTAAAATTGCCTTAGCTATTTTATTAATTTTAAAAAGACGCCAACGTAGACGGCGAAATAGGAGCATTTGGGTCCGTACCTGGATTCGACGTCGTAAAGAGCAGAGTGTGTTCGGCAACCTTGTACAGGAGCTGTCGGCTGATGACCCAGCAATGTATCAGCAATATTTCCGGGTTGACAAAGATGGGTTCAACACAATATTGAGGCAGATTGCGACCACATATCTTCCAAAATCTGCTCCTTCTCCACAGTCCAAAATTTTGTGTTGGTGGATTCATTGGACTTCGCCATTTTGAGTGTCATGTGGTCTGGCTTCGATCGCTGATTGGTCTTTCGTCGATGAATGTTCGGTGCTAATGTTCGTCGTTAACGCAGGCATGTTTGATTTCACGAACAATTCTCACGAACATTTTTGTTCATGTTTCTGTAATCCGCAGACGGTGAAAGAAATGATCGAAAGAAAATTTTTACGATTGTTTGCTTAAAATGTTCCTCGTCTGCGCTGGGCTTTTGAGTGCTTAAAGGGATTTAGTATCATATACTTACAATTTTCTCAACACAATTCACATTAGGTAAACCAACTGTTAATGTTTTTTCATCTTCCTCAGTAAGCTCTGTGGGTAGATAATTCTCAATACATATATCACTATTTCCAGGTTCATTAACTGGTTCAGAAACAAGTTCATTTGATGGGTTCACATCCTGTGGATCTTTTTCAGAATTAATTTCAGTACCATTTTCTTCTTCCTCTTTATTTATCTCTAATACATCACTTTCCTCCATTGTAAGTTAGTGCCTAAATGACTTTTGTCAGTTCCTGAAAAATATAAATAATTTGTGGAGAATGGGATGATGTTCTTTATATCTCCCAATGGATATTTGCTAATAATAATCACTGTTGGCCTTTGTAAACCACACTCATGATTTTTCAACAAGATGGTCGAAGTCAACAACGACTTGCTTACAGATCTAAAATGACCATACAAAAAACACATAAAACTCTAATGCAAAATTAACTTGAGCTATTCGAGACAAGAATGGGGTCTTGCTCATAAGCATTTTGAGAAGCTAATAAATTTGAACCTCTATGTCAATTTGGTTTCAAGTTTCAAAGATAAGGGCAATAACTCATAGTAAATATTCGATTCGTCTGATTTTCAATAGGGTTCATCCTTGGGTGATTACAAACACTCACACCAAGTTTCGTCAAAATCCATCAAGAAACCAGCTCTCTATCGTGTCCACAAACAATTCAAGAACAAGGGCACCTATACAGTTAATATAATTACAAACACTCACACCAAGTTTCGTAAAAAATTCATCCAGAAACCAGCTCTCTATCGTGTCCACAACCAATTCAAGAACAAGGGCAATAATTCATAGAGTGAGAACGAGTTACACAATACAGTTAATAGAATGAAAACGCTAAGTCATACAAGATGTTTCTGTGAAAAAATCGATAGGATCATCCTCATAATGACATTGACCTACAAAATAAAAATCAAAAGAATCGGTAAAGAATAGTAGCCAGTAGAGTGAACAGACCGACGAACAGCCAGGGTTTTTACAATATACGCCTAAAATATATTTGAAAAGACATCACTGGTAAATATTCAGGTTATGTTGGATACACAGATCTGTGACCTTTGACCCTGCAATGGGCTAATTACAAAATGAATGTAAAATGAGGCTTTTCTGAGTAACATGAAGTGACATTGGCAACATACAGAAAGTGGACTGTAGAGAGCATATTAATGACCAATTTTGCTCAGTTTCCTTCATTTTACTTCTTGTAACAAAGTTGACAAATTCAATTCTTCACATTAAGCTATTGTGGTTGTTAGGCAGACAGATTTCAAACTTTATGATGGAATAAATGTACACTTTCAAAATCTTGGCATCACTTCTGGTTTTGAAGTTATTACTTCTGGTGGCATCACTTCCAGTGGAATTATACCGATTTTTAATGAGTATTGAAGTCACATTAGAAAAATATTGCAATTTTCTGGAAACTTTGAATGCTTCTATCACAACTTTCACAAGAACTTGACCTCGGATGACATTGATATTTACAGTAATACCGGTAATTACTATTGAACGAAGTATAACATGATGTTATTTATATTATAAATCCAACACATGGTTCCTGTTTTAAGGGTATCACAGAAATTGGATTTAAAACACTTAATAATTCTTTCTGATTTAGCATTAAAATATCATTTAAAATTCTATTTGTGTAACATTGGAGTATATATATATATATATATCTAAATAATGATGGTAGTAAGGACACATCAGTATAGATACCTTCTATCCTCTTTCTATCAAAAATGCACTATGTCCAGTTTGCGCATACAAGGACGTTCTGGAATAGATTAAAAGGTGCCATGCATTACTGAAGCATCCTGGAACCACCCCAACAGCCTAATTGACCCATATGACCGAATTTTTTCAAACTTGAAATATATCTCAATATTTGATTTGTGATTTGAAGAAAAATATTGAATTTGCACAGTGCGCATTACTAACAATCTTATTTCTTAAAATTTGGTATGTATGTGTATAGTCTAATTCTGAATTTAACAGAAATACTGAATTTGCGTGTTGAGTAATGACTATGCAAATTCAGACCACTTTTCAAAGACAAGACTTTGGGTGGTCCTGAAAAGGACTGTTTGATGTAGTACTTGATTTGAAAAATTACTTTATTTGAAAGACTATTTCATTCTTTTAAGAGAGTTTGAAGTTTGCTAAGACATTGTTCCTATTCTTAAAAAAAAAAAGTGGTCCTAGTGTGTTATGAAATGTGATCCGGTATGGTAAGAAAATTATTTTTGTTCAAACAAAATATGTAAAATAGTGTTCAACTGTTAGGAATTGTTTAAAACTTGGTGGGAGTGTGTTATGATTATGAAAAGAGGACCGAATTTGCTTAAACATTGTTCGGAGTCTAAAAATAGTGGTTCAAGTGTGTAATGAAAACAGGTCCGACTTTTTAAAAAAATAGTGGTCCAAGTTTGTTTTGGTCTAAGTTGTCCTGATTCCAATTTAGTTAGGGTTCTTTGTTACAATAGAGGTAATAATCTCTGTTAAAGGGATACTACGTCTATCATAATGCTACGAATAATAATGCCTCGTAGGAGATTAAGGGACTCCACGAAAAAGCAATTCATATAATTTAGAATGAATAATCCACCGCTGACACAATTTTCAACGAATATCAATCATTGGCAAAGTTTGTTTGTATACACCAGAAGATGATTGTTTCCTTTTTTAGCATTGATTACCCGGATTCTTTTTTTCATCGCTTGCTCACTTTGGGTTAAAATTCTGATTATAGTTTTATTATCGCTTTTTCAAACTTGATAAAGTGTGGGATGCATATTTATTTAACCAATGGTCACTATTAAACACATATAAAAGCCACAGGACGAGTGTATTCTAAGACGTAGTATCGCTTTAAAGAATCAAGATAAATGATTGACTATGATCCTTCAGTAAAATGGCGTCTGTACGATATTTCATATTTTCCTGCTACGTGTTGATATATTATTCTTTACGTGATGTGCAAATTTGGCATATTTCAACACACGATTATTTCACAATTTGGCAATAAATCTTGTCTACAAAGAGCAGAAAAACTACTGACAGCAACATCGTTATGTTAGGCGTTAAACTCAATTTAGAACCTTCAGATTCTTGAACTGCTATGGTGGTAGGCCTACTCAATACAACAGGTAGGTGCATCAGCTGATTCTGGTCGAAAACTCAATTTCAATAAAATCAAAAGAATGCCTTGATTTTTTTTTTACATTGTTTTTGATAGATTCAGAATCAGGTGACTGTGTAGTAGTCTGATAACACCCAAAACATCATTTAAAGAAAGGATCTGATATCTTTGAGTCTTACCAAGGAAACCTAAGTTCATAGGTTCTATAATATAATCTTCATAACTGCTTGAGCAATTTTTACCCTATCAAGTCGAGTTCTTGAATCAGACATTTACTTTCGTTTTAGACCTCAATAATCATGAGTTGTCTCCTCTTGCTAGACTAGCGTAGTCTTCAACCCAACTGTTTTTTGATCTTTTGAGGGTTAATGTTTGATATTTTTCTAAATATGTGTTAGAGCCATTTATTGTTTTGAATTCCTTTAGAACCGAAAAAGAATGATAATCGAAAACGTTCCAAAATTTAGATATAAAACAGCTTTATATTGCAATTAATTTTAGTTAGAGAGTATACAATAATAATGGTGATCAGAAAAGTAAATTCGTGTCAAAGTTTTTGCTATGAAACATAGTTGGTCTGTATATTACAAATATTTTGACACTTGGGTCGTCCTTGACTCTATGAATGAAATATATAACTCTTGTTACACCTGACGCTTTATTAACACTTCTCTCCTTTTTTTTATTTCAATCAATTTAAGCTTAGGTTTTAGAATCTAGCTTCACCTATAAAAATTAAGGTCTACTAGTTCCTATCGAATTTTACTGATTACTTTTATCAGAATCAGAATATTAGCAATTTATTAAGACTTTTATTGGGTACATTTGTCTATTACAAATTGTGAAGCAAACTGGTATTTTCAACAATCATGAGAACATCTATTCTCTACTTCTTATTCAAAAAGCATCAGTCCACCATTTCACAAATCAAGTAAGGACATATACTGTGTCATTAGGCCTAGAGGATGTTAATTAAAGCGAAGTCAAAACCGGATCAAGTCCTGTGTAATTGAATCACATCTCAAAGCATACACTTAGATTTAAAAGTCCTTCTAATAATCCTTCTATAATCTATTTCTCTTTGCAGTTTTATCAGATTATAAAAAAAAATTCAAGCTATTAATTGTATAGTTGATTCAAGACTTATCTAAGATAACAGCCTAATATCGATTATGAACAACTTAAATGATACAGATTTAGAAAATAATAATACCTCAACAATAAATAACAATTCAAATAACAATAATAACCCAGCTAGTGTCAATAATAATATAGTGACTGGCGCTACCAATGATGGTGATGGAGATGAAAATGATGAAGAAGATGACGGAGTTGAAGGGGATGATGATCAACATCAGTCTTTAGGTGGAGCCAGTATTGATGTCCTCTCAAGTGAAAGCCCTGGCTCAAATAATGTTGAAGAAATTGAAAGAGACAACACCACTTCTGTTAATGAATCAGACAGAACTGAAAATCCTGTAGAATTCTCCAATTCCGAAAGTAATTCTGGACCATCTACAAGTGGTAATTCTGAAATGGCTAGTAGTGGATCATCCAGGAATGACAAATCAAATGGCTCTGAAAGTAGTCAAAACAGTCCTTCCAATAGTTCTGATATGACAGCTGAAAATGGCCGGTCTACCATGCCTAATGAAAATTTTGAAAATAATGGACAAGTTGGGACAAATGCAGAAAATATTGGATCTAATGGAAACAGTCCTTCTGTGAATATACCTGTAAATGATGAAACTACTAGTGCTACACCAACTGGTAATCTAGGATTTGGACCACGTACTGTTCCACCTTTGGGAAATAATCGTCGCAATCGGAATAATCCGATTTTACATGTTAGAGACAGACTGTTTCATACATTATTTTGTAGAATTGCTATCACTTACGCAAGAGCTTTTCCCAAACCACTAAGAAGATTCCTGGAATTTGCAATTTTGGTAAAGGTGAGCTTTTCACAACTTTTTTTAAAATTATTTTACCATTTCTCTTACAATTGATTGATATTGTTGTAGTATGAAAATGGAAATTTATGTCCACATGAAGTCTGGAGTTTGTAAACCAAAACTGCTTTATCTAGTTTTTAACTGTAGCTGTTATCTTGACAAACAAATTTGTCTTTGGCTCATCTATATTCACAAAATGTCTCTGGTTCTACTTTTCAGTCATGAATCAGCCAATCAATTGTGTAGAAACCATATTAATTTGTGTTTTAGGCATTGGTAGTGTTAGGAACGCTGGTCTATATTCATATAGTGTTTGCTCGAACACCTATAAACTGCTTACAAAGTGTACAGAAAACCTGGCCGAGGCATGGTATATTGAGAGTAGAAATTGTAAATAATGCATCTGATAATTATAGTATTATTAATTCGTATGAGAAGGAATATTCAGATTATCAGTTTATATCTGACAGTGATCTAGGACCTGAGTTAACTCTAGCATCTTCTCAATCGTGGAATGAAACAGATTTTGATAGTGTCACAAGTTCTGATAGTGGTAATGATACTGAAACTGAAATTAGACTTGAAGACATAATAGGTAAGCTCTTACAAATGTTTATCAATTAGTCATCGTAACTGTGAAATAATGATATATATTAAGAGTATTTTAGAAATTTTTATTCCTATAGCCTCTTGAGAAACAAATAATTAAATGATATCTTGTTGAAGACATTCTAAAAAACTAGCAGAGAGCCCTTGAAAGTGAACATTCTTTACTCTGATTGGATAATATCAGAGGTCTCTCTATGTCTGGTAATGAATCAATTTTTTTTGTACCCTGGCTATGGATTTGCTGGTTGAGATGATGTAAGGTCAAACAACGTCAATCTAACAAGATGTGAGGGGAAAGACTTGATAATGCAATCTATACAGAAACATGGTGTCGTGAATATATTGGGGGGAAATCACAATACTTTCTTTACTTAGTTTGTAACTCTACATAATATAATATAAAATTACACCTTGTTTTAATGCAGCAAGCTCAAGATTAGGGAGGAATTTTCACATGCATCAAAAATTGAAAAGATTAGATCCAAAAAAAAAAAATGTTGCGTTGGCTATAAAATAACCTGTTTTAGAACTAGGATCTTTGATATTTTTTTCACATGTACTGAAAATGCATAAAAGCATACTTTTATGAAACTACCAGAAACGACCAACGAAAACATGAAACGACCAGAAGCAAGCAGGAAAACAACTTATGGTGTATAGTTTTCACAAATTTAAGCAGAAATTTCTTGCGACCAACAAAAAACTGAATGCATCTTTAAGATTTGAACACTTTGTAGATGTTGAAACAACAGAAGATTTTGTAAGTGTTGATACACCAGTCGTTGATGATAATATCACTACTGATGATTTAGCGGAAGAAAAAACTATTTTTGAAGATGTACAAACAGAGCCTTTGAAAGATACTCTAACAGAACTAGAAATGCTTGCTAAAGCAGGTAAGAGACTAAATTATTGAATTATTGTCTGTGTGTACAGAGTGTAAGCTGGTGTGAAAAGATTGTAACTTTCTATGTGGTCACATGTAAGGCATATATATAGCATAAAGTATTTAAACTTACTTCAAACTTACTAATTCTAAAATATACAATATAATATAATTGCCCTTCGTCTTTGATCAAAACATTACACTCCATTTGGTTTGATTCCCGAATTATACTAAACTTGTTGAAACCTTTTTTAAATTTGGTAAATTTTGTAGCTCTGGCATTTGTTCTTCAAGCACATTCAAATATTTTCTATATTATATATCTTTGTGAAATACATGACTAAATACTAAAATGATTGCACTTTCCCCTAAAAAATTCTGCTCCAAATCAATTAAAAATTCAGTTCTTGCCTGCTAGTGGGGCTTAGTCCAAGCTTCTCTATGTCTGAGAAGTGCCAAAGTGAATGTGGTAAATTTGATTAAACACTTTGCAGGATTTTGATGCAAAAAATGATTTTGCCATAATTCTGTGCGAGTTAAAATATTAGTCCCAGATTTTTAGAAGACAAGAATTAATTCTTTATAACTGTAACATTGTCCATTAAGTTACTTAATCAGAACAACCTAAGTAAAATTCAAAAAAATTAGGGCTGGGAATGCCCATGGTTTAAGCATGAGAAAACTCATTATGAAATATAGGATTTTTGATTCAGTCAATATTGAGAAATGAAAACATTAATAATTTTTTTGCCTCAAAAAATGTTACTGAATTGGTGTGATTAATTTTAATCTCTGCCACTACTCTCATCAAATTTGGTGTGATCATGAATAGTTTATTGCCCACGACTATGAGTGGACTTAACAAAATATTTTTTTGTGAATATAATAAAAACAAATTTAAGGTTACAGTGTGTTGAATTGATAAGATCTCTGATGAGTTCTCATTTGACAATTTTGGGGATTTTGGAGTTATTATAGCCCTTGACTTTTAAAGTAAAACACATCAAAGTTTGTATATGAACACAACAGAGTTTTCTATCAAATTTGATGATACTGGGTATAATCATTGAAATTGATAAGATCTTGCACAAGTTTGAATTTGACAAAGTTTGTGAAGAATGGGTTTTGTTTATTGCCCTATACACATTAAAAATCTATTCAATCACCTATAGGAAGCAGCTAGTTTAAAAGAACCTGAAGATTGTCGAAACGTAGTGTGTAATAAAACTAAGGAGTAGTATACCATACAATTGTATTCCGTTATTTAATGTGATCTCTACCCCTAAATGTCGCTAAAGGATTAGTTTAAAAGAAAGGTTGAATATCGATGGTTGTCAAAATAATGCTAAATAGATAAAATTGTAAATATAATTAGAAACATATATTCCTTCATTTCCTATTCTTTTTACATTTAGTATGGCCAGAAGAGAAATATATTGTAGAATATGCCCTTGAATATGGTTTTTTACGTTTATCACCCAAAACTAGAAGGCGTCTAAATATATCAGTTATGCTGGTTACATTGGGTAAGTTTTTATGGTTTTTGTTCCAAAAAATTACTCATTAAATGTTTCTATTTCAACTTCATTTATATCAAATTTTACATTGATATATAAATACATGCTACGTGGTATTTTCAGATCCATCAAAAGATGAATGTTTTGGTGATGGTTTTAGTCGATTTTTGTTAGAAGAATTTCTGGGTTATGATGATATTTTAATGTCTAGTATTAAGCAATTAGCAGAACAAGAAGAAAATAAAGGTTTGTTGATAATGTGGACAACGTATTATAAAATGTGGATCAGAACATGTTTTCAAAACATCGAATGTCAATTTGGTGTGCGAAAAGTCATAAGACAGCATATTGTTGTTAGGTACTGATTTTTAAATGTATACTATTTTGAGCCACCTGTTTGATCATTTAAAAAGACTAACAGTAGATTGTATCTGGTAAGAATAGGCTTTGCACATTAACGATGTGTAGACTTTTAATTAAATATGATTGAAAAATTAGATTATTTGACCAACAAGAACATATATTCATCAGTGGACTTAGAATCAAAACTACTCAACAGATTCCCTCTGTAAAAAAAACCTGAGTATTTATTGAAAACGCGTTTTCAATGATTCAATTATTTTATGTATTTATTAGATTATAGAGGGATTCTGTTAAGTTATAATACCAGGTAAGGCCACTGATTGGCCAAGTTCGAGAATTTTAATTTTATGATTACTAGGTGGTATTACTTAAAGATTTTGTGAAATTTTTTTATCATCATTAACCCAAAGACACGGCATCTGAAAGATATGACCTGAAAAGCCAGTTTCAAATCATTTTGTTTTGCCTAATGGGTATTTTCAGTGTAGTCTTCTTACTGGGTGAAAGAATTCTAGCCATCCTCTTCATAATGAAAGGTTAAAGGGATATATGTGCTATTTTGGGGGGTTGATTTTAGTCTTAAATATATGTAAATAGTCTTCAGAAGTACTAAAAATGTACGAAAATCACATAATTCCTTTAAAATACTTCAAACTAGGAATTTTACTCACTACAGTATAATCTGCGTAATTTGACATACACTGATACCGACAAACAATGTCAGATTAGCAAGAATTTCAGAGTATTCAGAATTTTGACATTTTTTAACATGTGCCACGTGTTACTATTTATAGCTCAGTGACTCAAGATTCTACAGACGGTATCTTTCTAATAATAAGACAATAATAAAAGACAATTCAGTTGTATACGTTATATAACAAGAAAGAAGTGGGGATGTCCAAGTTTAGATTTGTCATTGATCCCATTGGAAAGTTTGCAATCTGATATCAAATGGAGGGCCTATTGAATGTAGACTGTGTTAGATCCGTGTTGGTGCCGAGTCTGTTGATTATTAGGTAGTCAAGATTTCGACTGGAGTGTCTCGGTAAATGGAAGTGATAGGCGACTAGTGTGTCCCTCTTTGGATAGATAGTTCACTTCTTTAGCCTTAGCTTTGGCTGACTTGGTTGGTGGAAAAGTAGACTCCTTGTCTTTTAGCCGATGGATTTTCTTCTACCACGGCGGTTATAATACCGAGTGTTGAAAGGGATCACGACTGCCCGCGGGGGTCACGAAGTTAGCCATAACTGGTTGTATACGTTACTATTATTTAATTGTTCATATTTTGAGCTACTGTACATACCCTTTTTATTGGATTTAATGTACGAATTAAAATGTCACTTATTGTTGTCAGACGTAAACCAAATTTCATAGCCAAATATTTCTGTGAAGGTCACAGCACTTTTTCATAATCTCCAATAATTTGCTGTTTCTTATCCAGAGACACATCAGTACAGGCAAGCTTCACAGGATGAGAATTGCTAGCTTGAGAATTTTGATAAAGCGCGAAACAAAGAATACGGTGTAATGAATGATAAAAGTACCCATGCCATTTGATCTAAAGGTAATGACCTTGATCTTGAAGTGAAGTCATTAGCGGTGATTAATCAGCAGAATTTAGTTCAGCAATCCTTTGTTTTCATATGATTTGATCCGGATTATCAATAAAATAAGCGATTATCTAATTGACGATAAGTGATTAAGATGAGTAGATGTCAGATTATACAGAGTGTCGGGACCACTGATTAGGGTCGTAATTTGTAATACACAGAGTGTCGGAGTACTCTAGAGTTTTTTTTAACTACCCTATCGGGACCAGAAAAAAATGTCAGATTACGCAGAATGTCGGAATACTCAGATGTCAGATATCACAGAGTACACTGTATTTCTATATATTACAAAGTATCTTAAATGAGTCATCATTTGTACATTCAAACACAGATAATTCTGGACACACATGGATTTGAAGGCTCAAATTTCTACGATGAGCTGTGAACACTATTACTGATTAGCTTAGCTAAAAAAATTCAGTTCCTGAAACTAAAGTATGATTGGTCAAAAAAATGTCCTACCTGTCTCTTGTAAATGGCTATATTATCATAATCATTTTTGGCATTGTTTTTTAATCGTAGTTGAGGATTGTCAAACTTTGCTGCTTAATCTTATTTTGATCACTGTTATTTTAAACAGGTTTTCTACGAAATGTTGTAACTGGTGAACACTATAGGTTTGTTAGCATGTGGATGGCGAGAAGTTCCTATGTAGCTGCTGCATTTATTATGCTAGTTTTTGTAAGTAAAATATTTGACCACAATTTTTATGTTACTGCTCTTGTTTTCTATGAATAAAATTCGTGAAAGAAAATATTAGTGTCTGCCAGGTCTGTTCATAGTAATGGCTGAAATAGAATGTCAACTGCTGCTTTTTTATACGCCCACATGCAAGATGGGCATATATTGTAATCCGGTCCGTCGGTCCGTTCACATTTGGCTCGTGCTCACTCTATAGGCTACAATTTTTTACAGATTCTTTTGATTTTTATTTTGTGTGTCAATGTCATTATGAAGATGATCCCTGTTGATTTTCGTGATGATCGGATAATTTTTCACCGAAATATCGTGTCTGACTAGACGTTTTACTCTATTAGCTATATTGTGCAACTCGTGCTCACTCTACAGGCTACAATTCTTAACAGATTCTTTTGATTTTTATTTTGTGTGTCAATGTCATTATGAAGATGATCCCTATTGATTTTCGTGATGATCGGATAATTTTTCACCGAAATATCGTGTCTTACTTGACGTTTTTCTCTATTTGAGTTATTGCCCTTGACTTTGTTAAAATGCGTGGAAATAGTTTGTGAGCAGGATTGAAGCTACAGTTTCAACCGATTCTGATGAAACTTGTTGTGATCATTGGAATTGATAAGATCTCGGACAAGTTCTAACTTGATGCATTTTTGATGTACGGTTTTTGAGTTATTGCCCTTGACTTTGTAAAAATGCGTCAAAATTTATTCGTGAGCACAATAGATGCTACATTTTTCAACCGATTCTGATGGAACTTGGTGTGATCATTGATCACAGTTTTCAACCGATTCTGATGAAACTTTGTGTGATCATTGGAATTGATAAGATCTCAGACAAGTTCTAACAAGAGATATTTTTGATGAACATTTTTTGAGTTATTGCCCTTGACTTTGTAAACATGCGTCAGCAGTTGTTTTTTGCCCTTGATTAGAGCTGTGTGATTTAATTGTTTGTTGTATTTGGGTTATTGATATTGATTTTAAAAAATTTTGTGGAATTATTCAGCATAAATAATTTCTGTTTTATTACTTCTGACAGCTGCCAGTGGGCATATGTTAACTTGCAACGCAAGCTATCTTTAATTTCTTATTTAGGTTTAAAATGACTCAAATCAACACTAAAAACTACTGTATTTGTTAACTAATAAAGATGGGTGAATAGACTGAAACTTTCCCAAATTTGTGTCTGAAAGTCCATCAAAGAGACAATTCATCCTATACAATAATAATAATATTGTGGTTTTGGATTTATTTTTTTTTTTGTTCGTCATCAAATTGTTTAGGCTTATATGCATTGGGAAGTTTAAATGAATAAGAGTTGTCTTTTGACATTAATGATGCCAAAAGCTTTGCTGCTGTGTGGTCTTAAAGCTTCTTTTGCGACTGCTTGTTATGTTACTGCACAAGTGCTTGTTGAATTGAGCATATTTTAACATCAATAGCACATAGTTGTCAAAAACTGTCTATGTTTTAAATTATTGACATGATTATTTTTTACTTGTTTATATTTTAGACAATATCAGTATCAACACTACTAAGATATTCTCATCATCAAATCTTTCTGTTTATTGGTAAGTTTATGTAGTTTAATTAAAACTGGAGATTACTAATAGTTAATTAAGCAGTTTGACCTAGTTTTGGTGTTTGGCTTTATAATGGCTCAATATTATTAGTTGAAACCTTCTGAACAAATAGGTTTTTCTTTTTAATTTATTTTTCTAAAATGATGAAAAAAATGGACATGATCAGAGATAGTAACATTTCACATTTGTATATCACATCTGAATAGTAATTTTGAAGAACATAGTTTCAGTAGTGTCACACCTAGGTATTTGTATGATACAGTGATTTAAAGCAAATAATGATATGAAATGTTCTATTTCAGTTGATTTATTACAAATGTTAGAAATGAATGCCAGTGTTGCTTTTCCTGCTGCACCATTGTTAACAGTTATATTGGCTTTAGTTGGTAAGTTAAAATGGTTGTTCAATTTATAAGTACCTCATAAACATTCTACAAAGGCACAATTCCTGGTTGATTTTGATGAAACTGGTTTGAGTGTTTGTAATCACCCAAGGATGAACCCTTGAAAAAATGTTTAGTATAAATCATTGCCCTTGTTTTTGAAAACCCAATTAACCTTAAGCTGCTGAACACTCTAGAAAGCACAAGTCCTAGTGGATTTTGATGAAACTTGAAACAATGAAACTGGGTGAAATTGTTCTTAATGAATCAGAAAGGAACCACATGAAAATATATAAATCAGAAAATATAAGTCCTGTTTTTTTGAAAAACAATTTTACAATGGTTGAGATATTATGTTTTGGCACAAATGCAAATGTTTGCTCTCAGTCTTATATCTCTAAACAATATTAACATGTAAATGTAATAGAGGCTATAATCTTAATCAGATTGGATGAAACTTATTATAAATATGTGTTTTCCACATATACAAGAAATATTAAAACAAATATAGGAATATGGCTTGGTAAAATAATTGATCAAATGTCAACGTTTAATTTTCTTTCACGTACCCATTAATAAGCAGTTTCCCTTCAGCACATCACTTACCTTAACTAAAGTATAATAACAGATCATAGCAATGATTGATCATGTTATTATAATTCTATGATATACAAATAACCCATGGAATCAAAATTTTGGACATGATTTTTATTTAGTATTTAGAAGATTTCTCACTCAAAATATTTCGATTATTAATTGATTATTGATCGAAATAATATCATCGATAATCAATCTGAATTTTGTAATCCATATCTAGCCCTAAATATTGTAAGCACCCATATTCCTTGCTACTCATGCCATTGAGAATTATCACATGCTACTTGTTTCATTAAAGGTCAGTTGCACTAGTTTAGAAAATGGAATGTGCAAAGATGTGTTTAACAAACCATATAGCCAATTTTATTGACAAGTAATTGTCCTTTTGATAGATTTTTTTATTGTTCTAGGAATGGAGGCTATAATGTCTGAATTTTTTAATGATACCAGTACAGCATTCTATATCATTCTTATTGTTTGGGTAGCTGATCAGTATGATGCTATATGTTGCCATACATATATTAGTAAACGACATTGGCTTAGGTAAAAAATTGTTATTTATTATTTGCCCACATTTCAATGTTGGCATGTTTTATTGTTGCCCCTGTCCAGCCTTCATTCCTAAATGAGTGTCAGACATCGGTTAGTGACTGGCAAAGTACTGTCTAATGGTTTACCAGTGCAGTCTGTCATTTATACCCTCAGTCATATTTCTCCAATTATGGGAATTTCCATTTTGATTTTTAGGTAAAATTCATTGTTATGTGTTCATTATCCTTTTAACCAAGTGATCTATAAAAAACAGTTGAAACATTTTAGTTGCTGCAAACAAGAACTGTTGTCACAAGTTTGCATTGAATGATAAAATTTTGAAAATTGATTAATGATGTTCAATCACAATGCAGAACAAACATTGCACTTTACTCAAAACCTTACTTCATGACCATTGAAGTTTAGATAAAAATGTCTGTTGGCCTAACTGACGCTGTCCTTCTGTGGAACTTTCTGGTACAAATCACTGCTGTGATACTTTCATTTTCTTAATATTTGATTGGCACACTTTGACTTTTGACTGGTGAGATATACCCTTTGCCGTTTTGCCATTTTGACTGGCACACCACAAATCCTGATTCATAGGCTTGATATATGTACGGTGTATATGACTAATTATACAGACTGGTTTGGTTTTTTTCAAGAAAAACTTTTAAGTTATTGCACTTGACTTGGTCTAAAATATCTGTTGAACGCAAAACAATTTTGATATATCTGAGATGAAATGTAGTATACTTATGAAACGCAGCCATTTTTTTTACGTAATATTAATGGTTTTTTTAGTTAATGTCTTTAACTTGGCCAAATATGTCCAAATTGGTTATGAACAAGTTAGAACTTGGCAATTCAATTCTTATTGTTACTAGATTTTTAAAATTATCTTTTTTTATTATTTATTATTTGAAAGAACTTTCTTAGAAATCCAAAAAATCAATAACACTAAAACTAAAAAAAAAAACCTTTTGCATATGGATCTCATGTTTTACTGTTACCAATTTCTATATGGAAATTTTGAGGACAGCATTTTTATGAGCTCAAATTTACATTTTGTTTATTTTCAGATTTTTCTACTTGTACCATTTTGCATTTTATGCTTATCATTATCGGTTTAATGGACAGTATAGTGGTTTGGCTTTATTCACATCATGGTTATTTATTCAGGTATGCTTTTCATTATTGAAATCAAGTATCTTCCCCCAAGCCCCATTGTCAGGAATGAATTAGTGCTTGGGCTCAGATTTTGTACTCAGATAATTGGAAGAATTAAAGGCCCAGAGAACTTCTGACTATATTGAGGTGCCAAAAACATATCTTAATCTATGTATCTTTTTGATTTTGTACAATGACACTGAAAATGAATCAATCTCTGCTGAACTGAAAAGGGTTTTTCTGGGGCTTAATTCTCACTTACTGGGGCCCAACCTCCACGGCCCCTACCCTACCGATGGACAGGCTTCCCCTCTGAGAGTAGCATCAAGGTGTTTGATACCAGCAGGATATTTAATTTGAAATTAATGTGAAAGAGTCATTGTCATTGAATTTAATTTTTTGAGAACAGTGATTATGTCACTGGCGATAATGCTTGATATTTGGAAATAATTTCTCTATATAATTTGATTGATTCAAAACAAAAGATTTCTTAAAAATCCAAAACCCTGTCTGTTTCTTATGGCTTGTTGACAATCTTCATGTACATTTTTAAATGGTTGAAATAATTTCTATTCTTTACTTTCAGCATTCTATGATATATTTTTTCCACCATTATGAATTGCCTGCTATTCTTCAACAAGCTCGTATACAAGAAATAATACAACAAGGTGGAAATAATGAACAACCTGGGGGAAACGGCAATAATAATGCCAGTAATATGAATACTAATTCAGGAAATAGAAATACTAATACTGAAAATATAAACACTAATCCAGAAAACACAGATACTAGTCAAGGAAATACAACTGCTAATCCAGAAAATTCAACTGTTAATCAAGAAAACACAACAACTAATCAAGCAACTGTAAATGCTAATCAAGGCAATATAAATCCTAACCCAAATGATGTAGGAATAGGAAACGCTGGTCTACGCATTAATGCTAGAATGTTAGAAAGAAGTGTGAATGATTTGTTAACCTCTTTAAATGCACATATCAATCCTAACAATGCCAATAGGCCTAACGAACCCATAGAAGTTAATCGTGTGCGTGTTTATACTCCTGGAAACTTCATGCGGATGTGTTTTCGTTTAGCAAGGAATCCTATGAACAATGCACCAGAAGAAAATATACGGTTGACCAATACAGAGACTCCTAATATGGAAGATGTATCGAATACAGCAGAAGTGAACACATCTGAATCAATAAGTGATAATAATTCTTCTAATGTGATCAATGACTCTGAGTTGAACTCATCCTCACATGTATGTGCTGGTACTGAAAATACTTTAGAAACATCTGATACTGTGAACAATTCAAGTGTCAATAACCTTAATTTACCAAATTCCTCTTCAGAAACCTTATTAAGTGATTTATCAAATTCTAACCAAAGTGTTCTTAATTTTGAAGATAAATTTGAAGATACTTGTAAGGTAAATGCAGAGTTGGATACTGCCTCAGCAGTGGCAAAAAATAGTTTTTCGGAATCCACGTCCAGTTCAAGAAATCAGTCAGCCGTAACTTTGGAAAATTTAAAGACTGCTTTAAGTTCATGTGAGATAGTAAGTGAATCTAGTTCTATAGATAGCAAAAGTCTCTCACAAACTGATTCAATTTGATTATTATATTCTATATTAACTGTGGACGTTGTTATCTGTCTATATACACTGACTGATAAACAAAACAAAACATTTCTGTAAAGATTTATTGAAACTTTAAAAACAAACCCAATGAAATATTTAAAAAAAATATTTGATATCAGTGAAAAATGATTGTGAATTAAAACTCAACTGAATTCTAATGTGTGGATTTGCTTTCTCACCTGACAAGCTATCTTTCAATATCTATGTGTGATGATCAATTCTTTGTTATGATAAGGCCTATTTTTTGACTGATCTGATACAGATACAGCCCAGGAAAGCAGGCAGTCTATGTCGTGGTCCCTCTTAAATTTGAGGACAGTGCATTTATCAGAAATTTTAGGAAATTCAAATTTTCCCCTCCAAGACAATTTTAGAGAAATTTCAATAGATTGCTAGAAATTTTACCTTCTAGTAATTCAGATATGATCCAGAGGGAGATGAAAAAACTTGGTTTTGGACTTGATATCAACTTTTGAATCAATTTAGTTAAAATTATTATTTGTCACCTCACATAAGGATGGTAGACTCTGGATGTTTTGGGATTTAGACATGATGTTGAAACTTGAATTGATGTAAGAATTTTGAAGATGTGTAATTATTTTGATCAATTATTTGTTTGGTGAGAGTTTTTTTTGACCACCTCTGTTGAATCTGGGATGTTCAGTTTTGATTGCTGAGTCTTGAGTCAATTGTAGTGATATACTGTATTTGTTACCTCTGGGAAGTGGGAAGTTTCCTACTAGGAAGTTGTAATTACCACTTGATTCTTTTCTGGACACATTTGAAAAAATAATACAGACACATGCGCTCCAGAGAGAAATATTTGCATAAAAATTATATCATGTGTCCATTATATGATATAGATTTGTTGTCCAACATTGAAATGTCATATGTCATGATCTGGATATAATTTTAGCAACCTGAGATCTCCAAGCACATTTAACGAAATGAGGAAGCATTGTATTTTCTTTTGTTTCCCCAGAGGTAAGAAATACAGCAATAGTTTCACATATTTATTGAGGTTATTGAATTGCAATTGAATAAGAAGTTTTTTTTATTATATTATAATTTGTTATATGATCATATTGATTTAATTTTTATTGTGATTTGTACCTGCCAAGGTTCAATATAGGCTTTATTTATGAGTCAAAAAAAACTTTTTATTAGACGCCATGTTTCACAGGAATATTACTTTATTCTGGCTATTCTTAAGATAGTTATGTTGATCTTTTTTTCCTCCCATTGTCAATAGCCAGCTTTCTTATATAATGGAATGCGGAAATTTGATTGGATTGTAAGATACAGCCTCAATCAGAGGCCTCAACAGAAAGTATGTGAACAGATGGCATAATGTTTACAGTCTTTCTGTCCAGCGATCTGATTGGCTGTATTCGTTAGCCTACAATGCAATCAAATTGATGCATTTCATCATACAAGAAAAGTGGCTTTTGCAGTCAAGGTATATGACGAATAGTGTGAGCGTATGCCTTTTGTGGCAACCACTCATGTTCAAATATTATACAGTATTGAGAACTGGACTAAACTTTTTATTTAACATAATTATATTTATAATCTAGAGCTGTAAATAAAATATTATTAAAATTCTTTCATATTTATATGTATGTCTTCTCTACATATATCTGTCCATTTAACCATGTTGGCTTCTAGTCAAGCAATCAAGCATGTTAGTGTGCAGATTCCATGCAATCTTTCTCTTTTGAGAATATGTCCTTTGGTAAAATGAGCTCTTGGTTCTTTGAAACTTTGTATGTATAATTGAATGCACTGCTTTGGTTTTGGAATGTTCATTTTGTTTTTCTTCAAATTCTGGTCAGGGCCCAAAAATATGTAATTTTGACCAAAAAATTTGAAAGAAATAGATAAATGGAGGTTGAATATTTCAAACTGGTCATTGTTACTGCCAAATATTTTTATATTGTCGTCGCCCCTGTCCGTCGGTCCGTCCGTCAACATTTCATGTGAGCACTATAGAGACTACAGTTTTTATCTGATTTTGATAAAACTTGGTTTGATGCTTTAGATTCATAAGATCTCGGTCAAGTTTGAATTTGACATATTTTCGATGAACGGTTTTTGAGATATTGCCCTTGACTTAGAACGCCTTGAAATTTGTTAAAAATTGTTCGTGAGCAGGATTGAAGCTACAGTTTTCATCCGATTCTGATGAAACTTGGTGTGATCATTGGGATTGATAAGATCTAGGACAAGTTCTAATTTGACGCATTTTCGATGACCGGTTTTTGAGTTATTGCCCTTGACTTTGTTAAAACGTGTTGAAATTTGTTAGTAATAGTTTGTAAGCAGGATTGACGCTACAGTTTTCAACCGATTCTGATGAAACTTGGTGTGATCATTGGAATTGATAAGATCTCAGATAAGTTCTAACTTGACGTCAAAAGTTGTTTTTGCCCTTGATTAGAGCTGTGTGATTTAATTGTTTGTTGTATTTGGGTTATTGATATTGATTTTAAAAAAAAATTGTGGAATTACTCAACATAAATAACTGGCATATATATATGTAATTGAATTCAAACTAATAAAATTTCTTCAATATGAGAAAATTCATACTTTAATCACTAAAGACTGTTTTATCATTTCTGACAGCTGACAGTGGGCGTATGTTACATTGCCTCGCAAGCTATCTTTCTTTTTTTTTCTCTCTTAATCAATGGCTACAGAATAGCAATATCAGAATTTCTAAATTTTTAGTTTAGTTGCTGAATTTGTGATTCAATTTACAACTTTTTTCAATTTTACATAGTCTCTGTTCTGTCTGTTCGAAAGCTGATTACTTGACTAAATTTGGTTCGAGTGCTTGTAATAACCCAACGTAAAATATAATATTTTATTGCCCATTTTCTTGCAAATGTGTTGTGGACAGGATAGAGAGCTGGTTTCTTGGCGGATTTTGTTGAAACTTGGTGTTAGGGTGTATTGAGATGAGTCTCAATGAAAGCACTGGCCTAGGTCACAGAGCAGTAGATAACTTGGTGTTAGGGTGTATTGAGACGAGTCTCAATGAAAGCACTGGCCTAGGTCACAGAGCAATAGGTAAGTCTATTAATTATGTGAAAATTAGTTAGTCATTAGTATGATTTTAGTTGAAAAGACACACACAAACATACACTGCATGTTATATAATATACTGTATATAACCATGGCACCAGTCCTGAAATAAGTATTCCCTGAAATCTAACTTAGAAATCGATTAATTTATTGATAGAACATGATACATTTATATGAAGAAATATCTGCTCCTAGGATGAATGGGCATTGTTCAATGGTTCAAGTCCACCGTGAAAGAGGAAATTGTTAAGATTTTGTAAGTTACAACCAAACGTTTTGTGTATACATGGGGAAATTTGTTCTGAAGTTCCGAGTAATGGCGTTTGACTATTATGGAGGCTTTGATAGCTGTAGAATCAAATGTCGTTATAAAAGGTACAATCTGGTTATCGTGTTGAATGTTGAGTCCATTTGGCCTCACAGTCTGCAGTTGGTCGATCCAGTAACTTTCGCGCTGTAGACGTCTAAGCTTAGGTTTGATGCTAGGTGATGTAGAAACTGTTTCTATAGGCATGATGAGAAGGTCATCAATGGAATGATCGGGAAGGTTGAAGTGATTCGCAATTGGTCTATCCTTGTCATGGTAATTTTTTCTTAAAATGTCTGAAAGCGTGTCATTCTTAATTGTTCGAAGAAATCTTTTGGATTAACCCCTCTCCCTTAATTTGTCAAAAACAAGTTTACAGGCGGATTCAAAATCAGCCTGTTGGGTGCAAATTCTATGAAATCTTAGAATTTGAGATTTAATTATTTCAGAAAATGTGTCCTTCGGGTGGAACGAGTATAAAAGTTGGTGTGTATCAGTTTCCTTAAAAAATACTTTAATGTCTAATTTTTTAGGAGAAAGAAAGTTAATGCCTTTGAACACCGTGGTGTCCACATAATCCATGCTGTTTTCGCTGATATTTGCTGTCAATTTCACAGAAGGGTGGTGGTTGTTTAAAATTTCGAAATATTCCCAAAAATGTTCTAGAGTATCGGATCAAATGATAAAAATGTGAGTGTTTGTAATCACCCCAAAATAAACCCTATTGAAAATCAGAAAAATTGAAAAAAATGTTATCCTAAATAGTGCAGAAAGCGGATACAGACAAAACTTGATGAAATGGTTTATTTTCATCTAACGAGAAAAAAAGAAAAGAAAAACAAACTGTAAAAAAAGCTTTGTGTAACCTATATTTGTGCATTTAAGGATTCAACACCGAATTTCGTCAAAATTACAAAACAGATTTTTTTTATATTTAGATGTTCCTTCAGATGTTCCATAAAATAATTAAAATTGGTTTGTTTCGATTTTCTTTATGAATCCCTCAACTCGACAACGGCTACAAAATGCGTCACCTATTTTCGTGTAAAATGCTTGATCTATAAATATCAATTCCACCCGTCACTCCGTCAATGAGTTCGCCACTCACGTCAGTGCCTCAGAAAAACACGTTGTATGGATACCAAGTGGTATCTCATAGTATTTATCTTTAATTCATTTTAACTAATGACAATTCTTTTCACAATGTTTTAAAAAAAATAGTGGCTGAAAAAATAAGATAAGTAAAACGAAAAAGTGATTTATTGCTAAAATTCATTGAAACAACATAAGAATATGGCCTAAGCTACAATGTGTTCCATAGAAAATTTCTGCAGACATGGAATCCGCTGTCACGTGACTTTGACCACTGGAACATATTCCAGCAGACGTCACATGGAATTCCGAGTAGGGCCTACAGCCGGGGATTAGGTCACGCGAGGTTGCACATGTAAATTATAGAAAGTCCACACTTTTCTATTTTCAACTTAATTTTCAGCTATTTCTAGCTAAATTTGCGCTATTTTAGGAAATGTTTAAAATTAATTCAAGTACCCACTGCTATTTTTTGGCTATTTTTTAGCTAATAATAGCTGAAAATAGCCAATTATATACTTGGAATTATTTCCAAAGTTTTCTATAATAGCGCAATTTTAGCTAGAAATAGCTGAAAATAGAAAAGTGTCATTAAGCTATTTTTGCAGTTATTATGAAGTGTCGATTATATTTGAGAATAGCTAGCTATTAGACGCTATTTTAGAAAATTTGTAAAATTATTTTAAGTCCACACTTTCCTAATTTCAACTCAATTTTTAACTATTTCTAGCTAAAATTGCACTATTTTAGAAAATGTTTACAATTAATCTAAGTATCAAGTCTGCTATTTTCGACTCTATTTTCTAGCTAAAATTACGCTATTTTTCCAATTTTACACAAAAAGGCTAGAAAACCTCTTTCCAATTCCTTTAACTGATTTCCTTGTAGGGGATTGAGAAGGAGAAAACCTAGATATAGCCCGGAATTTGTAAGTAAACAGTCATTTTGGCTCAATATTTTAAGTGCAAGCCAACTCGGCACAGTATTTTAGGCAGAATAAAACTTGCAAAAATAGAGTAATTTTAGCTAACATAAGTTTCATCTGTGACTGAGGGTTGGCAACAGTTTTAGACACATAAGTTCCATCTGTGACATTTCCTAGGGTTAGTTTGAGTGTTTGAATCAATTTTAAATACTTAAGTTCCATTTGTGGCATTTCTAAGGGTTAATTTGAGGGTTTGCAACATTTTTAAAAGTAGGTGGCTATTTAAATGTATATTGTGTGAGCATCGTAGGTGCGATAAGCGAGCGTCGCGAAGTGATGCAAGAGCGTAACAACTAGAAACGCCGTAGGCGCCGGAAGCATGAAGGGTGTGGGGTTTGCAACAGTTTTAAATACGTAAGCTCCATTTGTGATATTTCTTCGGGTTAGGTTGAGGGTATGCAAATGTTTTCAATACACAAGTTCCATATGTAACATTTCTTAAGGTTAGGTTGAGGGTTTGCAACAGTTTTAAGAGTAGGTGGCTATTTAAATGTATATAACATGAAGGAAACATGAAGGGCGTGGGGTTTGCAGTTTTAAATTCTAATGACGCTATTGTAGCAAAGCGCTAAAATAGCGGTTACAGCTATTCTTATAACGCTATTGTAGCAAAGAGCTAAAATAGCGGCTACAGCTATTCTAACGTTATCTTAGAAAAGCGCTAAAATTGCGGCTATTATAGCTGGTTTTAATAGAGTCATAGTCAATCGCTACAAAAGCGTTATTAGAGTAGCTGTTACGGGCAATAACTCTGAAAATGTAGCCTCTATCGTGCATACAAGAAATCTGGACGTACGGTTGGTTGGTTGGTAGATGACAAGTTAACGTTCGCTTCCAGCGGATGCTGATATTGCAAACTAGGTAGTTGTTGGTAGTCGTAGTACTTGGTAGTTGGATTGGTCCAAATTGGATGGTGTAGTTGGTTTGGTTGTTGATTCTTCGTTCATCTGGTCGGGTCGAATGATATGGCGGTGAAACTCAGCCCTGGATGGTGTGGCGTAAGTTACTCGATCTCCCTTATTCTTCCAAACTCGTTCTGATCATGGTATGTCTTGTTGATTGGTAGTCGAATGGTAGCCGTTGGTTTGGTTTGGTTTGGTTATATTATCTAATAACTGTTGGAAAACTTGAAGACCTGAAAAAAAAGTGAGAAAAGAGGAGGAAAAAAAAAATAAAAGGGACATGCGACCTTGTGGCAACGTGGTCGCAGCGACATTTAATGGTGTTTAACTGGTGGTCTCGTAGTACGTTGTTGGTTCGGAGTCTGGTTGCCACTTCGCAGATGGCTACAGATGGATGGTTTGGTTTTGCTTGGTTTGGTATCTTCGGATCAATCTGGTATCTTGCGGTGTCGAGGTTCCGTAGCATGTCGGCCCATTTCTGGTTGATCCTTGTTACTGCAGAACTCCGAATAGGAGTATTCTACAGGCTCGATATCCTCATGACTCAGACTTTCCTTGGCACAACGGTCTGCTTGATCATTGCCAGGAATATGGAGACGTGCGATGGGACCCATACTAATTCAATCGTAGTTGTGGATCATTTTTCTTATTTCGGCGATAACTTCTGACCTGCAATTAGATTGGAGGCTGCTTAGCGAGTCGGATAGAATTGCGGCATGCTCCATGTGATTGACGGATAGCCACGCTGTGATGCTGTGAACACTGAACAGTGCGGGGGGATCCTTTTACTAATGCGGATGCCTTTTGCTGGGATGCACAAACCGTAACCTGTTGCTGTACTACTCTTGGAACCATTGGTAGATCTTCAAATGGTCGGCGTACACGGAATCAACTAGATCAAGAGCGTTTATCGCCGAAGGGATGAACGGACGGACGAGGGAGTGTCAAGGTGTGGGGAGGGATCTGTGGGCAGGAGAGAACTCCACTGGTTATCACTACAGCTCTGGCCGGGCTTCATTGATCGCGGTCGCGTTCGTCAGCGACAACACCTTCCAGGAAATTGACAGAAACTCATATGACCAGGAAACAACCAATGAAAACGATGATCTTGATGAAAGTTCAAAGAAATTACATTTAATTGAAGTGTTGATGAGTCAAAATCTAAGGCATTTTTATTTAAGTAAATCGTATCAAAGTGTGCATTTAAATAAGCGAAACGCCTATATACAACAATTGCCTAATTTGCAAAGAATCGACTATCGTGGCTCACAGCGCTTTGGTACGATTTGTTTGAGATGCAAGATGGCTGGCAACATTGACAACAATTAATAAAAATATTTCGAGAACTCGCTCTAAGATTATAGGAATAAAGACAAAAATATTTTTAACCAGCGTTTGAAATTTACGAATAACATAGAGGACGTTCTGAAGAAAATTTTATGCCATTGGCAGATTTAACTGTTCAATAATCAGTGAATCGGGATTAATGGGAAGTAAACAAGTTGGCCCCGGTTGCACTTCACTTCATAGCACTTCATACTAAAATACTGTAACATTGACCATTTTAAATTTAGATAATGTAAAATATCCAGGAAGTAACACACCACAAGTCTTACTTTTCATAGAAATTGTCGTTGGGATTGTTACATAATTACATTTTAACGGAAACTGGTATCAACTGTCTCAGGGGTTTGCAGTACCGTTTAAAGAGATAGACCATTTTTTGACCAATCATACTTTAGTCTCTGAAACTGATTTTTTTTAAACGAGTTATTCAGTAATAATGTTCACAGCTCACCGTGGAAATCTGAGCCTTCAAATCCATGTGTGTCCAGAATTATATGCGTTTGAATGTTCAGATGACAATCGTCAATTTAAGATACTCTGTGATAATAGACTATATAGAATAGACATAATGGAAATAGTGAGTAAAATTCCTCGTTTGAAGTATTTTCGTACATTTCTAGTACTTCTGGGGACTATTACATAAATTTATTCAAGTGTTCAATTACTCCAAACTATCTATACCTCTTATATCCTGTCGCCTTTTGACGGGTGTCTATAAAACTAAGACCTAAGACTCTATAAAACTAAGACCCATAGGACAATAAAACTAGACCCATAGGACAATAATACTAGACCCATAGGGCTCTAAGACCCAACTAGAAAACTAAGACCCATAGGGCTATAAAACTATACCCATAGGGCTATAAAACTAAGACCCAACTAGAAAACTAAGACCCATAGGGTTATAAAACTAAGACTCATAGGGCTCTAAGACCCAACTAGAAAACTAAGACCCATAGGACTATAAAACTGAAACAGTTTCATTTACTCTAAATTATAACTTATCTAAAACTTGTCCAAAAAAATTTTGGGTCTTAGTTTTATTGTCCTACGTGTCTTAGTTTTCTACTTGGGTCTTAGTTTTATAGTCCTATTGGTCTTAGTTTTCTAGTTGGGTCTTAGTTTTATAGCCCTATGGGACTTAGTTTTATAGTTGGGTCTTAGTTTTATAGCCCTATGGGTCTTAGTTTTCTAGTTTGGTCTTAGTTTTATAGTCCTATGGGTCTTAGTTTTATAGTTGGGTCTTAGTTTTATAGCCCTATGGGTCTTAGTTTTATAGCCCTATGGGTCTTAGTTTTCTAGTTGGGTCTTAGTTTTCTAGTTGGGTCTTAGTTTTATAGCCCTATGGGTCTTAGTTTTATAGCCCTATGGGTCTTAGTTTTATAGTTGGGTCTTAGTTTTATAGCCCTATGGGTCTTAGTTTTATAGTTGGGTCTTAGTTTTATAGAGTCGTAGGTCTTTGGTCTTAGTTTTATAGACACCCAAAAAAATCTATTTTCAAAACGTTCTTAGTATTTACATTAATCCGTCTTTTATCTCAAGGTCAAGATGTAGCGATATCTGTATATGCGTTACGTATTATATTATATTATTCATGTTATATTATATTTTTATATCATTTAAACATAATGTTATGTACATATGAAAATCAGGAGAGGGGTTATATAGGCGAAAGCGAAATCCTTTTCATATTTATGTGGATAAAATATTGTTTAAAAAAACATTGTTAACATTAATACATTGTAACAATATTGTTTTATAGTGTTGTCGTGAAGTTTAAAGAGACACTGGGATACATTACGTTTATAAATAACAAATATGCTAAATTTCATCTTAAGACATAATACTGGTAGTGAAAATTATAAATAGTTTGAGGTTGTTTCATGTTGATTTCATGCTCGTTTCACGTTTTCACTGGTCGTTTCATGTTTTAAGGGCCGTTTCATGTTTTTTGGCCGATGAATTTATTTAAGGCGATTTAATTTGTACCACGCGCTGATAATCGGCCATTAAAGCGAGCTGATAAGATTTGCTTCATAACCCCTCATGTAGCCTGATAATGCATTAAATACTGCAACTTAACACCGTACACCATTGCCCTCGAATATTGTATTTTCCCCGTCCGCGCGAACCATCGTGTTGGCTACGGACCTGGATCTATTGAAAGTTATAGACTCCGAAACTCTGGGTTGCAACATGGTTAAGTTTCTGCTTTAATATATTTTCAAACACAATTAGTCCAAAACATCTGCACCAATTCCAACTTCTTATGGTTATTTTGACAGTTGTCAGCTCTGTCCAGAGGTTGGAATAGAGACAGATGCTAACAGTAGTCAGTATACTCAAGAACTGAAATACAAGTTGTACCAGTTGAAGAATGAACAGTTGTAGAGACTGTGGCTTAGTTGATAGAATAAAGTGTAAGCCTATTAGGCCAATTGATATAATCTTTGACATATTTGGCAACACTTTAATTTAATTAAGGTAAACTCACAGGTTTGTTGGTTGGTATGACAGATTAACAAAGTATTATCACGTGATACATACAGGATGGTATAAAGTCATGTGACTTCGCATAGAAACTATAGTAAACATCATTTCAAGATGGCGTCTTCTGCAGGTTCCCCGAAGTTGGAAGATTTTCGCGATGACAGGGTTCCCAGAGCTCTTTATTGGACAATGGAACAGGTAGCAGAATGGATAGAAGGCTTGGGATTTCCGGAATATAAGGTATTGTTGCTTAGGCCTATATGGTTTTAATTAGGCTTATATTTAAATTTTTATTGTATAAACAAAGTAAAAATTTTGAAATTTTTTAATTATATGCTTCATAAAAGAAAAATCAATGATGTAAACTATGGTAGTCCTATAGCACGGGTAGTGTTAGTTGTTAAAAATATTCATACATGCACATTTCAATAAAGCTAGTTTCAAATTTATAAATTGAATATCAAAACCAAAATAGAACTGAGAGTTAGTTGATTGTCTCCAGATGAATATTAATATTATTATATTCCCTGTCATTGATGTAGGTAAGAGGGGCTGACATGGACATAGTTGTTCGGATGGGACAATAAACTGAGGCGTGGTGTGGTTCAGGCTGTGGACATCAAAAATTGCCACAAAAGCACGCTGCTCTAAACTTTTCAGTCAGGCATGGGTAAAGTAAAGGTGATGAGGGATGAAAGCGAACACTGGGCCAGCAGACCCTGGACCAGCAGAACCTGGAATGCATTTGCATTTTCCAATGTTTTCTTACCTGAAGAGTGCTTTGTATCCACATCATATATTTAGGAGATTACCCATGCTTTGAATAGATTTCTTGTATACTTTTAGTCCTGTATTACCAGTAATTGTATTGATGGTAGAAAATTAATTCTATTAGATGCTTGTAAATTACCTGATATTGGTATAACAGATTATAAACATATAGAGGTTCAGTAACAATGCTTTCTATCTTTTTTTTTATATATCTTTTCAATTCAATTATGAGAAAAATAAAAATAATTCAGTTGAGAATTCTGTTGCTAAGCATTGGTTAAAAGCTAGAGAGATCAAGTATTTAAGATATTTTGTAACAAAAATGATCATTTAACAAATCAATTAAACAATTTCTTTTCATTTTAGAAAATTAGAACATGTTTGAGGGAATTATTGGAATTAGATGAACCTGATTGGAATAGAAGTATATCATTACCACCTAAATCTGATATAGGTAACAATATTTTAGCTTTGGATTTATAAGTTCACAGTTCTTGAAAAGCTGTAGCAAAGCAGCATGTTTTTCAGAATGCTAAAGATTAACTTTTAATTTCATTTAAATTATTATGTAATCTCTCCAGTTAGTGTATAAAAATGCTGCTCTTATAACTTTTGACCTTAATCTAATTTAACTGAGTCAATTTGGAACATCGAATAAAAAAAGTTGGTTTCATCAACGTTTAGTTTTGGTAGACTTGATAAACTTATATAGTCTAATGCTCCTGGGTAGACACCTTTCGTTCACATCACATAATCCCAGCTTTGGTGAGGGAAGAAATGTGATTTGCTGATGGTGTCATCAAATATTTTTTTCTTTCAGGGCATACCCGTTCACATTATCTTCATGAGAATCCCACTTTATTTTGGGATAGAAATTGAAACTTGTAATCATTACTACTTGTACTTACACTACCTAACAATACAGTGAACTTCTTTTATTTATATTTTGAATTGGTCTTTAAAGTCAAAAATATATTTGCATGAATATGATTTATGATGAATATCTCTTTTTTTATTTTACAGGAATGTATTTAGAGAAGAAAAGTCAAAGAGGAAAAATTATTGACAATATGAGTTTCCAAAAATACCTACTGACTGTTCAAAAGCTAGATCCAAAATGGCAGCCACCATTATCTAATCAGTGCTTGATAATGCCAAGGTCATAGGCTTAACATAATGACAAGAAACTTTTATTTCCAATTTTACAATGTGGAGAACATCAGCAAATGAGATAATTTTTAATGCCTCACCTAGTTGATTTTAATGTCTTCTTACCAGATTCACTTTGAGCCAGTTTGACAAATCGGTTGGTGGATTTGCATCAAGTCGAGTATACCAATCAAATATAGTGATAATAAGAAAAGTGTAGAATTTAACAATATAACATCTTCTGCTCTCTTTACAGACAACAAGTTTTATCAGTTTCATATTTGGTTTGATCTTTCATCATTATACTATTATCAATGATTACAATTATTGCTGATGCCTATTGGTTAACCAGTTTTAATGATCAGATATTATTTCACTAATTTAGGGTGTTGTACTGGTATCTGGTGCTTTGGATGTTTTTTTTCAGGTATTTTTCAATGTTTACCATAGGTAAACCCTACTGTAAATAATAAAGAAGTATCTCACAAGCTTTAAAATGTTATTGCCCTTATTCTTTCAAATTTTGGCACTTTGACATCACAATTCAATTCAGCACAGACAAAGTGTAATTGTTTGTTGTCAGCAGAGGTCAAATTTCATCGAAAATCAAAGAACCAAAAGTTATGCAGCCCTTCTTTCATTATTCAGCTTTATAACATTAGTAGGCTTAAAATTGATACTTAACATTCAAGGAATAATGATAAATAATTAGAATGAGTTAATGCCCTTTTTTTTTAACCTTGAAACAAAGCATCTTTTTTGATATAAATTTGTGAATAAATTTTAATATTTCATGCTTGTGATGTTCAATGTTTTGTTGATGATGCATATGTTTCTAACCAAGTTTTTGTTTTGTGGTACTGTGTGAGAGACAATGTGAGAGACAATATCTGGCAATGTCTTGATGAACTCAATAATGGTCCATTTTTTATAGATACCGCACTTTGTGCGAAAGTTGGTGAAAATTCAAGTTATCATAAGATATTGATATATAAATGAGTTGCAAGATTAAATATTTCCCTCAAGGCTCGGGAAATATTAAATCTGGCAACTCATTCATGAATATCATAATTTATATGAATTGTCCAAGTCACAGCCAAAATTCTGTGTTAACTAACTTTGGATATACTAATTGTTACGTGTATAACAAGGTTTTAGATCTCCGTGTGGCAAGTTACATTACAACACTTTAAAGGACTAAGGCAGTGTTCTTGGTGCAGTTCAACGTTCCTCCTCCAAAATTAAGACGGCTTAGTGATAAAAGGGTTCAAGTACCAGGGATTACATACTTGGACGGATCACAGTTTTGCCCAGAGAATTCAAAGAGGAACTTATGACACATATTTAAAGATGGAGAAGCTCATTGATGGCAACCAGCATATGATTTAACTCTGAATCAAATGTCCTTCATCCAACAAAACTGGTGGATATAGATTGTATTCATGACCGGTAAGTTCATCTGAACACAAGAGTCAAAAGGTTTCGGAAGTGTTGACGCATACCATGCTACCATCGGTGAACCTGATCCCATCTGATAACGCTATAAAGTCAAATAGGTTAAGTTTTTAAAAAAATTTAAAGATCGAAGGCAGTTCACAATTTGTCTAGATTGAGTTTGAATATCATGAACATCAATACACTTTTTCCGGAAAATCAAACCTCAATGTGTATGAAAGCGGACTTTATTGAGAGTATTTTTCAAATTAGGAATCGAAAGCTCTTTTCCAGCAGATGGAGAGACGCCAGCCATGTTTTAAGCCAAGATGTTGCAAGTTTCAAATTTCCATGAACATAAAAAATATAAAAAAAAAAAAAAGTTCAAAGGAGCGTTTTCAACCATTTTATTTATGTATATCAGATATAAAATAGTTCTAGCATAGAGCCACGCCAGTCTGGACAGTTCTAACTCCATTTTACAACTAAGCAATGTATTTTATAGTTAAGTTCGAATTCCACTCGCTCCTAGCATTCAAAAGCTTGGTAACAGAAAACTTGATCCAGGTCACTATCACAGTTTTTATGATAACTTGTCTAATAAAAAGTTGGAATTGAATGTTCACACATAGTAAAATGGCTTTATTATTTCGATTTTATATTCCATCTATCGGGTCTGCCCTCCACCATTTCAATCAATTCTTCGATCATTTCATTTGTCCCCATTTTTTTAGCTTTGAAAGTCATCCTTTTAAACATAACTTATCCCACCATTTTTACCATGTGCTTTAATCTCTATTGATTAATTCCTATCGAAGTCCATACAAGTTTTTAGAACGATACGATGTCAAAGTCCTTCAAAGATTTCTTTGACCACTGTCACTGTCAAAGAATCCTTCAAAAACTTTGATGTGACATCTGTGCCTAAACAAGCATATCATGGATGAAAAAAATATCAAATGTTTAAGTTCAGGGCAACCTCTCAAATTTCCATCATTTTGTCAACATCTATTATAGCTTCATTGGTAAATTTACCTGAAAAATAAACAAATGTTTTAACATAATCTTCATGTGAATAATTTCTTGGACAGGTTTTACAGTAAAAACCTAAAAAAAAAAAAACTCAGATAGTTTTACTATTTCTACTATAGGCTTCATCGCGTCTAACCATCCAATATAAATGTTGCCTATATTATTCTCTTACATCACTGATTGATGACTTGCTTCACAGATAGTGTTAAAGATGAGTTTCCTTATTTTTTAGTGTCAAATTACACAACTATATTGATTAATTGGTGTTTCTATTGAATTATTGTATTCTTAATCATATCATTATGGTCTAATTGCATATAATTAAAGTTTTAACCAATCATAAATGTCCTTGTATGAGCAGTCAAACAAAACAAAAGACAGTTTCTATTCATATAAGTATTAGCATTTTCATTTCACTAAATGGAATAGGGGAACCCATCTTTAATATAGCAACCAAGACATAATACTTTTTAAGTCATAGTTATTTTAACATTTATCTATTCTAAATGTTTTGGGTTTGGGTTTTTTGGCATAGGAACCAGAAGGGGAATAAATGGTCTATTTCACAGTTTGTTACAACTGAAATCACCATTAATCATGTTTTATTTGGAATTTTCACATTGTAATGTGAGCTTATATGAAAAGAAAAAATCTGATCTTACCCATAGCTATAATGGTTTGAGTGTGTCCAACAATACAATCTTTCAACTCACACTTCTCTGATAGAGAAGCTTTAGAACAAATGATACTCCCTTGAATATTACAACTTAAATACAAATAATACATTTATTAGTATATAAAATAGGAAATATTAAACAATCGCAGTAAAATACAGTCATCAAGTGATTCTAAGAAATATCTATGTTAATAGATTGATTTTGCAGACTAAAAACTTAACTATGGAAATTGACAAAAATATGTCTTTAAATCAATTTAAAGCAGACTTTACAGCCATGTTTGATTTGATTTTAATTGAGATTAATAAAGATAGTTTACCACAGCCATATACGCCCACCATGGCATGCGGATGTTAAGGGCAAGAGCAATAACTCTGCTTCTAACGGTCAAAAATAGCTCAAATTTGAACTTGATCTTCGTTTTATGATCATTTCTACACATAACGAATTTCATTTGATTCCATCAAAAAATCTAGTTTTTAGAGCGTTTACAAGCAAATGTTGACTGACAGACAGACCGACCAATGGACCTTCATTTCATAAATATGTATGCACATACCGAATTTCATTTGATTCCTTCAATCACTCTAGTTTTTAGAGTGTTTACAAGCAATTGATGTTGATAGAAGCACTTACTGTATAGAGGTTACAGGGCGATAACTCCTCAAAACTGACGTAAGAGGCCTAAATCTTGAAAAAGCCTTAAATTTAATCAGAAGCAAAGTAAACTTTCTCAAACCTTTCGATTTAGGTCCAATAACATCCATTTTAAGTTTCATCAAAATCAGTTGAAAACTAAGAGAGTAATAGCATATTCAAGATTTTGGGCCAAGGGCAATAATTCTGCTTCTAATGGTCGAAAATAGCTCAAATTCGAACATAATCTTCGTTTTATGAATATGTATACACATACCAAATTTCATTTGATTCAATCAAAAACTCTAGTTTTTAGAGCGTTTACAAGCAAATGTTGACGGACGGAACAACGAACGGACAGTGGTGCCGACAATATACGTCCACATAGAGAGATGTGGGCGTATAAAAAGGATCATCTCAAAGGCACCAACTTGTAAGATGTACAAAACTTATCAAATTAGGTGGAGGGATCAGATAATGTTCCAGGTTATTCTATTCTATGTGGACAAGTTTAAATTCTTGTCATATTTGTGTTGTCTTAGTGATTTGGTTGTTGTCTCTGTAGGCCGTTTGAAAATAAGGCCTCATTGATAGCTGATATGATGTAGCTGTTTTGGTTCACTCTAAATAGCCCTTGATTCCAAAAACTACTTTTGGTAAAAGTATAAGTAATTGTAGCAATGGTGGAATAAGAACAGTTGGATCACATTATCATATAAGTGATGTCATTAGACATAAATAGTATGTATTATAACAGTATTATTGACAGTTTCAAACTTGACTGAGACTCATTAAGTTGCACTTTGGTTCATCAAGCCTTTAATGCATCTTTATTCCTCAAACCAAATTTGTGGTTGATGTTCAAGGCAATGTATATGTCCATATGTGTATACATAACAATAGCTAAAAAGCTCAGGAGCTTCAATCTTGATCTTTAACTGTAGCAGAATTAATAACACATTTGTAAACAAACAAGATTTAGATGAGTTGTTGTGTACAATCTCTTGATTTACATAAACAATCAAAACTAGAACCGTGACAACAGTACCGAAGCAGTGCGCATCCAACCTGATACAATTGTGAAACGTTGCATTTTAAAGTCACAATGGGATTTCTTACCGAAAAGAAAAGCAAGTAAACATTCATTAGTCAAAACATCGTTTAAACCGTTTAACGTTCGGTAGTGTTAACACTCGGTAGTAAAAAAGCGATTTTTATAATCGCTGTAAAACTGATAATAAACAATGCACAATACAAATGAAGATATATTTAAATAGATTTGGTAGAAGACAATAACTTTTGTTCTGGTCAAAAGGTCAAAAAAGGTCAAATAAAAGTAATATGAGCCTTTGAAGTTTTGAAAATTGCTGTCTGCAAAACCTGAAGTCGGACATCAAAGATCAAAGTAAAAATAGTCATCCAAGGTCAATGACCTTTGACCATGCAAAGGTCAAGGTCATTTATGTGAAAGTTCAAAATGAAAATTTTTAAAATTGTTAAACCTATTCCCTTTTTTAAGTAAAGAAGGCAAACAACTGTAATCTTATCACAAATTGTCCTAAGTAGTGAACTATTTTCATGCCAGATTTCTAGGGTGACAAATGCAAACTTTGCGAGTTATGACAGTTGCAAATATTTCAGGTAAAGGTAAATGCACACCTGATGTGCCACGCCTACTTCTAAAATTTTAATTTGTCTGTGATGTGGTGTACATTATTAAATAATGTTCAAAATTTCAAGTGTTTACAATCATTAGCTCATGAGATATTCGTAGTTAAACGTTTTTTAAGGCAATGGTTACTGTCCGTGGATTATAGACACTGTGAATTTACGCACAGTTACTATAGAAGTCAGTGCAAAATTTAAAATTTTTAAAAAGCGCAATTTTGATCAAAATATCAAGTGTAATATATCAACAAAAAGGAGAGATTATGAACTCTAAGAATATATAAGAAAATTTGTTGTATGTTAATTAGGTCACGTGACAGAGCTCTTCAAAGTTAAATATTTTCAAATGGCTGTTGAACCAGAAGTTAACGATGCACAACAAAAGTGAAGATATTATCAGATATATCTTTTTAAACACCCTAGATAAAACCTGTGGTATGTGTAGTTTTGGTTGGGGAGCGTGACCAGAAGTAGACTAAAAAAAAAATAGTCAATTGCAAAACAAAGTTCGAAGAACGCACTGCAATAAAGTTTACCTTTCATCAATCCTAGCATTGTCCATAATTAAAGATCCTGTTAACTTAACTTTATCACCAATAACACAATTTTTACCAATAATACTTCTTTTAATAGACACTTTTTCACCTATCTGTACATCTTCACCTACTATACAGTCACTTCCAATCTAAAATTAAAATGATTAACAGATTATAGTAGAGCAACAAGCTGGGTAATAACACTTAGATACAGGAAATCTTATACCAGAGTTGTTTTAATATGAAAATTATGAGAAAGAAAAAGAGGGGAGTGGAGATGTAAGAAGAATATGAGGTGAAGAGTGAAAGAACAATTTAAAGAAGTGAAAAATGTCAAATGTCAATCAGAAGAGTATTTGTTTCTAGATTCCACCAACTTTAACAGAGATTTGATAACAGAAACCAATAAACTTGATATTAAGGTGTATTTGATATATGATACCTTGTACAAGAACTTATTTCAACAAATAGAGTAGGGAATAAAGGTCTAAAAGTTTTTTCGTGTTCTCTGAAGAATACCAATCAATTTCGACTTGGCTTCCCTTCTCGAAAATGTCAGATGTTTACTGTTTGTTATACTTTCAACCTAAAATAGTCAAGAAGGTTGAAAGCTCATCCAATATCATCAAAGGGTCGCACAGTTTTCAATAGGGTCAGAACCATAAATTAATTTTGGCAGCACCTAATGCTTCAGATCAAATAATATTTTCAAGGTAACATACCTGTGACTTTTCTTTAATTATGGCTGAAGGATGAACTGACTTGATACTTGTATTTTTATTGGATGACAAAGTTGATAATATCTTGGGAATCTGTTAAAATGAATATAAAATATTAGAATACATCAAAATAATTCACTGAATGTTTATCACACAACTTTATTGAAACCTTATCATTGCAAAACAATGCCATAAATAAATGAACAATCCAAAAAAAGAGTACACATACAATAACAAACCTGTCTGTTAGCTTCAATATATGTTCCTAAAGTATTTGCTCTAATACAAAAACCATCATCTTGTATATGAGCATAGCATCTTACACTTTCCCCATGAAAACAATCAGCCATATCTCCTTCATGATCTGTCCATGTTGTTAATTCTAATATTTTACTATTATTACTATCTTCAGATGTAAAATCATGGATATCTAGAAACAAAGTCATGATAGTGTAATCGACATAATCTGAGTTATTTACACAATATACAACCATTTTCCAAAAATCTAGTTAACACTTTGGAAACTAAAGTTTTCATTTAGTTTAGTTGATTATATTTTGTTGACAACGCTTCAATGGAAACAGTTTCAGGCATTGTCCGGAACTTAATTTACACAAGTCAAAATCAACTTGAAATGGGGTAGAAGCTTACATTACATGTACTGGTGAGATTTAAATCATAATACACAATATTAG
Organism: Lottia gigantea; assembly: GCF_000327385.1. Lineage (NCBI taxonomy): Eukaryota > Metazoa > Mollusca > Gastropoda > Lottiidae > Lottia > Lottia gigantea. The sequence continues at coordinate 323,279 of NW_008709190.1, read as the reverse complement.
GGAGATTAATAACCAATGGTATCAATAAAAGTAGGAAACATTAAATCATTAGGATTATTCAGGCCAATAATCACAAAATACAAAACGACATAAGTTTATTATTTGATAAAACTACATAAAAGACATAATTTCCATTCGTCAATTTCCATAACAATTAAATATAAAAATATCAATAATCTACCTGGTTTAGTGTCAGTTTGTGTTAAAGAAACATTACCAGGTAAATCAGTATCTGGAAGCTTTGGTCTTCGGAACTGTCTCCTTACTAAATAAGGTATCAATTCCCCTTTTATTGTACATATTTTTCTGAAATGCAAAAGTTGCCTTTTAAGATGCATTCTTTAAAATATGTAATAGACATTATTAGACATTGTTACTTTTGCTGACAAATTATGCAACCAATAGAAAAAAGATATTAAGGGCAGAACCTTCATATATACAGTTCCCTAGGGTTATTATCTATCATATGTGTTCCAATATATCAGGTTCCAACCATGTTTTTATTTGTTGTGAAAATTGGCTAAAAAATTTTGCTATGTAATATGGAAACCACTTGAAACTTAGTTATAGGCAATTACGCAACCATCAAATTTAGGCTAAGTGAAGCCAAACACACAAAACAGTCTGTCATGTGTGTTAGCAAAAAAACGTTTTTTTGGTATATGGTGTATAAAAATTGGTGTTCCAAGTTAAATGTTGGAGGATGTTCAAAAATATTGATTTTCCAAACTGCATTATGTGTTTATCTAGTGAGGGTGATTGTTGACATTATGGTGTTTAGTTTCACCCTAATTACCAGAAGTGACTATGAATGCTTGAGCATCATAGGAAGTAAATAAGTATCTAGGGACGCTAAGACTTCACTTGAAGATGATTTAGGACATTGGGAAGTTGTGTTGAATTAATGATGTTAGTTTTAGTGGAAGAACAACAGACGCCTGACTGAAATTTGTCCTCTGACACCCAAGTTTAGAAAATACTGAGACTCACTGATTTTGAGCTAAGAAATCTATAACCCATTTTTTAAACAGATATAAATGGCAATCTGTTAATTTTGAACGTATATTAATGAATGGATGTCTGAAATATATAAATTACAAAATTAAATATACATATGTTGTATGATTTAAACATAGCCACAATTCATAATTCTGGAAGGACAGGGGTGACAGCAAGATATGTCCTTATGACCATGTGGGTGTATTAAACTAAGCACTGTAAGTAGTCCAAGGCATTAGGACTGTTCAATTATTTTTTTGTCAACTGGACATTTTTCAACAACCTGAGAAATCTGATCTCAATTTCCCTTTGCCATGAGAAAAGGTCTTTATATTATATGGGTATTGTCATGATGTTTGGCAAAAGAGAGGTCAACTGTGTCATTTAACCAACAGTTTACTTTATCACTCATTCTAGTTACTCTGCCAGGCCATCAAAGTATGTTTAAAAGTTTGAAAAAACATTAGGTCCAATGTGCAGGTTTTATATTTCATTAGGTTACTCATTTTCTTAGCAACACTAGAGGAGATCTATAATAAATTAGATTAGTAAACCTTTTAAGTGTTGATTTCTGAAAAGATATGGTATCTTCTAAATCTGCTTCAGATGTTAAAAATAACACTCTTTTACCATTTTCATCAAAACCAATAAAATCCCTCTCTGCAATAGACATAACATTAACAAGATGTCATAAAAAATAGCACAGAAATCCCACTCTGCTAATTTGCATTCTCACAACACATGCCAGCCAACACATGTTTTGATAATTGATACCTGTTCAAGATAATCCTCTCAATTATTCAATCAACAAAACTTGTTACTAAAGAAAAGAACAGGGGCCTTATTCTCGATGGCTTAACTTAAAACCACTAAAATTGATTTTAGTTAAAATTCGATTTTAGTCGATTTTAACTAAAATTGATTTTAGTGATAGATAGTCCCGACCTGTCAATCAAGTTGTGACGTCGTAATGTATCCAACCAATCAAATCGTCGTCTGTAAAGACACAAGGTCAGTCTGCCGTCACGCCGCCTTTTGTGCCACATCAAAACGAAGCGACGTCGAAGGGATTTTTATGAATTTCTTACATTATTAATGTGCGTCGATGACCTTAAATGCTGACATATCCAAGCACGCTTGTATCTTCTTAATTCACCCTACTACTAAAACTACAAACTGATAACTGATGTTACTGATGGATTCCATTAATTATGAAGCGTGAGGAAACAACGGACCAGCGACTCCGAGACAGCGTGAGTGAGAGAATTGTAGAGTGGAGAATCCCTGATGTCAACAATCACAAATCGGTAATTATTGCTTCAGTAAATTCGTAAAAAAATCATTTGACTCTCAAATCCTTGACTTGCTTTTGTGACATGCAGACGTTAGTATGATTAAGAGTCGCTTTCGATTGTGGAGTCAAGTTCGGCCTCTTCTTGGCTCTTAGTTAATTTTAGTCTACCAAATTTGGTTTGACTTGTCAAGGCTCGTATAGAAGCGTACTGATAGTGATACCGCTTAGACATAATGGCCTTCCGTAGGTTAATTGATAGAAAGTAAGGGACCGTTCATAGGCCTAGAGACTGTTATGTAGATAAAAAACAAAGTTCAAAACAACAAATTGAGTTGCTTAAGTGAACTAGGCCTAGGCTAGACCAAGAAAATTATCATAGACCTAGATCTACATACATGTATGTTATAATATAGCCTACAACACAGAACTTTGAGGCCTAATGTAAGTAAGCCAAAAATATATTTTCTCAATTTAAATTTATTATTATTATCTATCTTTTCAGGGATGCCACCTCAACTTAAAAAGAGTTTCTGTGATCTATCCACAAGTTTAGCCTAGGCCTAGTTAGGCTGCCAATCTCGAATTCGAAATGGTACAAAAGAGGCAACAATTACCAAGTGAAAAATGATTTATGGACTGTTAGTTAGCTACTGTCATGTTATCTATGTATTGTGTTCTTAATAAAAAAATGTATTCACATGGAAAAAAAATAGTTTGTCAAGGCCCACGGCTCCCCATTCCACAAGTTATTTTCTTCACCCCCGCTATACTATTAATAATGAGCACAATAAAGGCCAATTTGTCTTCCCAAAAACTACATCCAAATCGTTTTAATTTGTGATCTTAGGTAATATTTGTAAAATAATCATCACTTGTTTAGCCGCCATTTTGTTTCGATTTTAGTTTAAAACAGGGTAAATGGTGTTTTAGTTTAAAATCGTTTTAAGTTAAAATCACGTTGTAAATAGGCTAAGGGAATACAACTTTAGCCAAAATTTGAACTTACAACTGATTTTAAGAGATTTAAGTTTTTCGAGAATAAGGCCCCAGCTTAAACTTTACAACTTACACACTCAACTTGACAGCAATGCTAATCCACAGTGAATTAACAGAGATCAATTTCCACTTGTAGATTAGATTTTACATACCAAATGGATTTATGGATGAACATACCTACCTACTGTTTTTTTCTTTGATTTTATACCTGGTGCTGGAATATCAATGAACTGATCTGGTAAAGTTGATAATAGCATGGTAGCTGATGAATCATATGCTTGATGTAGATTAGCTATATGATGCAAACTTAAATCTGATATTAAATCACAACTCATTACCAATACATCTGTCTATAATAATAAAGAACAAAAACATCAGAGCCATGTGTTGCACAGAAGCTGAATTTGCCATGTATAAATAGATCTGATGAAAACTATCAATAAGTATTTTAGAATATCTTCAAGCCATGACCTCAAACCTTGCACTGGTCCAGGTTATCCAAGGTCCAATCAAAAGAATATTAAAATTCAAAAGCCTGGTTCTTACTTTAAACCAAAAATGTAACTACATCGCATTTACTGTTCTTGATAAAGTATTTCAACCCACTCAAATATCCAGCCGTTCTCAAAATATTAATTCAAAAAATCAGCAACTCGGGAATAACTGGGTCAGCTATTGACCCTGAATCCTACATGTCACAAGGGACCACTTAGCTAGCATTGTAATTAAAGTGAATGGCAAATCATCACAATGTTAAAAAAAAAAGAAGTTTTAAATGCAAACTTTCGGATTTTGTTGTTGTTATATTTCAACATAACTAGACATTGTAAATATAATTAGATCTAGTATGACAAAAGAGTTGGGGTGGCACGGCACATTGGGGCTAATATTTGTGTTTAATAGTGACCATTCGTCAAATAAGTATGCATCCCTCACTTTATCAAGTTTGGAAAATCGAAAATAAAACTATAACCGAAATTTAATAAAAAGTGAGCAAGCGATGAATCCGTTCAGTTTGAGAAAAAAAAGAGTCTGGGTAATCAATGCTAAAATAGGAAACAATCTCTGTATACAAACAAATTTTGCCAATGATTAATATTCGTTGAAAATTGATTTATAAATTATATGAATTGCTTTTTCGTGGAGTCGCTTAATCTCCTACGAGGCATTATTATTCCGTCTTCAAAATGTCTGCCAATGTCTAGGTCAATTCAAGAGAAAAGGCCAAGGACGCGGGAAACCCGACTTGAGAGTTACTTCCCCTTGTGTTTACACACCGGATTTCCTAGATTGATGATTTGAAAATCGTTTAATGGATGTATTAAGCGTTTTATAATTAATTACTTGATTTTGTAGATATATCGGATTATTGAGGGACACCAACTAAGTCCACTGATGGATATATACTGTTATTGGCCAAATTGAGCAAAATTAAGATGTTCATCCTAAGACATAGCATCCCTTTAACTATCAATCATTCTTTGAGCCAAGTATACTGTTTTTTGGTGAGCATTCAGATGGGCATAAAAGTGTTTGCCAGTTACGTTCAGACGACCATACTAAGCTGGCTTGGTTTTTGGCTTGGTTTTAAGCCACCTCTGAACTAGTCGTGTTCAGACGACTAAAAAAAGTAGTTGCCTAGCAAGATACGCCCACTTTCCTGATATACTAATCTGTGTCAAATCATATCAAAAGTTTAATTTGTGCAAGATATTGTTGATTTAATCAAACAAATTATTTAATAAAATTTTGACATTAACTGTCACCTTTCATACGTTCACTAGCCAACAAATTTGGATGTGTTTTTACTAAGTCAAGGACAATGACACAAATTCTGTTCATTTAAAGATTGTCGAATTCAAATTTGACTAAGATCTCATCGTTATAAATGATCACACAAAATTGCATTTAAACATGAAAACTGTAGTCTGTATTGTGTTCAAACCAATATTACCCAGTATAATTGCATAAAAATGTGAGTCCTATTATTTTGGAATATTTTCTCAATATTTGTGTATGTATGTAAAACTATAGCAGACTACTTAGCATAAAGTTACCTTGATTTTATCTCTTATATATCGTAAAGATTCTGCTGTGCCCCAGTCTTCATTATCTGGTATAGGAACTACATCTAGCTTAATCTTAATATTACAATTACTTAAAGATCGGTGTATTTCATTAACTGATGATTCTAAAGCTATTATAATCACATCTGAAATAGTAATCATTAAATTTGGAAGAAGTCTTGCTTGTTTTAAGATAGTTATGCTTCTTGGTTTCAACAATTTGCTTCTTTGTTTTGTTCCATTTTTTTTCTGTCCTCAATCTCCAGATGGAATTTCACTGAAATCTGAAAGAACTATCCAATATGTGGTTTGATTGGACATGCTTATTGTTTCCAACATCTGGTTTGATTGGACATGCTTATTGTTTCCAATATGTGGTTTGATTTGATATGCTTATTGTTTCCAATATGTGGTTCGATTGCACAAGCTTATTGTTTCCAATAGTGGATTGTGCCCATGACTTAGCCAAAATACATCAAAAGTGAAATGAAATGAATGGAGTTTTACGTTCTACTTTTTTGCACCATGTAGGCTAATGAAGATGGGCAACGCCATAGGTCAGAAATTCAAAACATACATCAAAATGGTAATGTTAACAGAATTGACAATGTTTTGAATATAAAACATCAGTTTTATCGTAATTAATTAATTAAGTGTAAGTGCTTCGTCATTGTGTAACCCCTCATTTGCATTAGCCTCGTCTTGAGTTTCAACTCTGAGAGACTATCGGAGACAATTATCAAACTTGTTTGATATAAGAAATCCTGTCGGGTATGTGATAATCTTGTCTTGGAACCTTCAACGTTCATATCCCAACTACGTCCAACTTCTAAATCTAAACTAAAGAATTATTTATTTATTTATTATTAATTTAAGGGATAATTAATTTAACACAGGTAAACAAAGCATGAATTTACCTTCAAAACCAGCTCTTTCCAAACTATTTAAAGAGTACCATATCATTGGTCTATTACCGATAGGAAGGACCGCCTTATAACATTTAGATGTTAAATCTGTCATACGAGATCCTTTGCCCCCAGCCATTACTACTGCTTGAAACTCCATGTTAACTTCTTTCTGCTTAATATATATACCAATCAATTTAGGCTTATGTAATCCTTAAAAAATAAAGAAAAGATCACATGTCTAGGCACTAAAAAATCCAAATCCTTAACAAATCCAAACGTCTGATTACATTTGTCTACAAACTCAAACCAATGGATGGTTCAGTGCTGGCAAAGTGCCAAAATGGGTGATTTTCCTCTTCTCCTTTGTTTCCTGACCCAATACCAAGAGTTTTACCTTTTACACTGGCTGTTTTGTAGAATCATCATACTGACTCATGTAAGCACGGTTTGAGTTTCATTTGAGTTTGAGTTGTGCTTATGGACAAAGCGAAGCTTTAGAGTGAAGACACAGAGATCCATATGCACCACCAGGTGTGAATTTGAAACTCTCGGGGAGAAATTTGGAATGAGGTGGAATTGGGGGGAAATTTTTGTCACTAGGGGGAACATTTAGCAACACTTCAATAATGAATTCACTGATGTTTTCCAACTGGAACAAAGCACCAGTTTAAATGTGGCTTGACAAAGAATCGGAAAACTATTCAAATTTGAGTGCACAAGCACACAGAAAAAGAGACGGACTAAAATTAACCAAACTTGTTCCAGATATTAAGATAGTTCATCAGGAACATCATGCACGATGTTCTTAATGAAGGGCCTTGACACTTTGTACATTATGTAAATCAGAGGTCTTTGTTGTTTAAATATAAGAGCCGCGATGGCTCAGTGAAGTAGAGCCTTGCTCACTAACCTGAAGGTCCAGAATTCCATCCTTGCATAGTCAAGATAATATCTATGGATGTTTTAACCCTGTTTCTCACTGTCATTGATGCAGGTAAGAGGGAATGACATGGAAAAACCATCTAATCGTTCAGATTAGACAATAAACCTGGACCCTGTGTGCTAGAGGCTGTGCACATTAAAGATCCCTTGACAGTGGGAAATTGAAAAGATAGCTTGCCAGGCAAGGTAACATCCACCCACTACTGGCTATCAGAAATAATAATAAAATCTTTAGTGGATTAATAATGAATTTTAAAATAATATTAAAGTCATCTATAAGTCAAGGCAAAAACCTGAAACATTTCATCAAAATATTATCAAATTCATAATGAACAATGTCTCATCGCTGTACACACAGTAATCCGATTATTACCAATTTCGAACTTGATATCTCATCAATATATACATGCATACTAAGTTCATCGGATAAAAACTGAAGTCTCTATCATGTCTACAAGCCAAATTTGATGCGTTTTTACTAAGTCACGGACCAGGGCGACGGACATGGGCGACGGCAATATACGTAGTATAAAAAGGCAAATGCCTTTAGATTTTTTCAATAGACATGGAATCTGCTAGTTTGTCACATGACATTGTTATAGTGTTTAAATATACAGCTAGGGATATCTAAAGGGAATCTGGTCAATAAAATATTGTAGAATTTGGTAAAGACTTGAATAAAAGAAATTGCTTGAAACTACTACATTCATTCTTCAGGTTGACATTGAAGGGATATCCCATAATTATCAAAACATAACTTAAGCAAAGTAAATCATATGAATTAATTACCATTTCCGAATTGAAACAGTGGTTACACAAAATTGAGTAGTGTTACTGTACTATATGTATATTATTTATCTCATGTATTTCATCAGACAAGATAGTCTGAAACATCTGCCTCTATTCCAGCCTCTGATAGCTTTTTAAGAGTTTAAACAGTTGTCAGTTGAGAGTTTCTGTATGAATCCTTCACTTTGACCCATATTTCATGAGCAACCAACTCAGCAACGGCGGCAGAATGCATCACCTATTTTCGTGTACAATGTTTGATCTATAAATAAGTTGAGAAAACACGTTGTATGGATACCGGGTGGTATAATTAACTTCTCTTAGTATTAATATTTTATATCAATTCATTATAACTAGTGACAATTCCTTCAAAGAACCATGATTTTAAAAAAAAATAGTGACTGACATAATAAGATACGTGCTAAAAGTCACTGAAACAACATAAGAATATGGTCCACTTTGTGTTCCATAGAAATTTTCTGCCTACACGGAATCCGCTAGTTGATCACATGACGTCATTCGTTGGAATATATTCTATCAGACGACACTTGGAATTCCGATTATCGCTTGGGATTATAAGTGAAATCCGCCATTTTGTATTTGTCAAAGTATACATTATTACACTTTACCTTGCTTGAAACTACTGGATTCAATCTACTAGCTGATATTGTGGAGAAAACCCATGTTTATCAAAACAAACTAATGCGGAGGTCGCGCAAGGTCGCTCATGTAAATTATCAAACATTTCCGAAAATCTACGAATAATAGGTTTCCACGAAATTAGGTTACTTGACTGTATAATGAATTGATATTAAAGATAAATACTAAGAGAAGTTAATTATACCACCTGGTATCCATACCACGTGTTTTTCTAGACTTATTTATAGATCAAACATTGTACACGAAAATAGGTGACGCAATCTGTCACCGTTGCCGAGTTGGTTACTCATGAAATATGGGTCAAAGAGAAGGATTCATAAAGAAAATCGAAACAAATAAATTGTAATTATTTTGTAGAATATCTTAGGAAACATCTAAGAAACAAAAAATAAATTTCGTTTTTTTAACTTCGGTGTCGAATCCTTATATGCATGAAAATAGGTTACACCACTGTTTACCGGTATTTGGAGTCATACCTTCATTAGCCTATCCCCAAAACCATTTAAGTAAAATCTGCAGTTCCATCAAGATAAATCACAGGTAAAACCCCAATAAATCGGTGTCTAGTTTTGCCGATCCATGACAGCTATCAGAGACTGGAATAGAGACAGATGTTTCGGACTACGGAATTTTGATAAATAAACTGGCAAGGCTGACGCAATGTGAGTCTAAATAAAATTAGGGGAAATATCAGAAGATAGTCAATGGGTTATAATGCATTTTATGAAATGCGCTGTTATACTAATTTAAAAAATAAACAAGTGTTCAGTTTAGGATGCTAAAAATTTTATTCACATACCTAAAAATTAAGAACTATAGACGTGATGAGCCATGTATGCTGCCACATTGGAAAACTAAAGTTGGGAGTGTAAATTCAAGTAAACGAAACATTTTCGGTAACATTCACTGGGCTGAAGTTAGAGCGCAGAAAGCCAGCATACAATACGAGGTGTGGACAATTAGACGGGTCAACAAATACCGAATTTTTCATGGGAGAGTATATCAATCATAAGTGAGTAGGTATTTCATAATGAAAAGTAGTATCACTCAGGTGTCTAGAAGAGTAAGCATATCCTGCATGGCACCACACCCGTCATAGCAGCTAACCATACACAACACACACTACAAATACGAACGCGCCAACAGAAGAAATGGCGACATTATGAATTTATAAAAAAAATTAAAATTTCAAGGGATGAAAAAAACATGTATCTCTAATTTCAATAGTTCAAGGGACGTAACTTTATTTAATGGGAGGCAACTGACCACAATAATTGTTATATTATCTGAAAAGTGTATTAGACGCCAGGAATGTGGTAGCATTTAGTGATGAAAAATAGCATCAGGTGATCAGAAGAGTAAGCATACAGTGTTAGATGGTGATGAGAACATAGTCTCAAGAAAACACTGTAAAGATTTATGATTAAAAAAAAAGGTGCAAGTTAAAGGTTAAGATAATTAGAAACGTTAACTAAGGATGTCTCTGTAATGTTAAGTTAACGTATAGAATAATATGGTGGCAACTCGTTAATTATACTGTTGTGATGACAGTTTAAAAATGATTTTTAAGCAAAAACAACTGCGATGATAGCAGAAACAGATATTTTATAGTTTTCAACTAAGCCTATAGCCTAGTTCATGATGGCCCGTAAAATTTCATAAGTGGGGGTTTGAATCATTAGCTAAGTGCCCCAGTAATAGTAGCTTCAAAGTTAATTGCTTCGATCTTGCTAAGAAACCAGAGTAGAAAGAACATGCTCTAGATTATCGAACTTAGTTTAATGAAAGAGGAGAAATTACAGTATTAAATAAGTAAATTTTACTTTCGGTATTATCCATAAGCTGGCGCATGCGGAATGTTGCTGCACATAATAGAAAAATTGACGATTGGAAAATCAAAATCATCACACTTATCACATAATTTTACACTAAGTCTGTGTTTTTTTTGTCATATTCAAGACGCAGATCCAAATAGGATGCGTATTTTTCGTCAGCGGTTGTGTTTTTAATTTTTAATTCATCGTGATTTATGAAATCTAAATATTCACTAAATTTAGGATTATTTAGGTGGAGGACATCATCTATATACCGATAAATGAAATTAAAATGCTTAGCTAGTCGTTTGTTATTTTTTACGAGTGCTTGCATGTATTTTGCCACGCTTGATAAATGTCTTCGCCACGTTGAATCAACGAAAATGGTGTCAATTAAAAAAAACCGGCATCTTAACAACTTTGGTAGTGATTTTTTAATGGAATCACTATGGTTGACAAAAATAGGCCTATATTCAACACACTTCCAGTTTTAGAATGGAAAACACTATAGATAAGATCTTTAAGGCGTGCCTTTAGTTTACTATGTTGAAAAATCAAAGGTTTGTATTGATGAGACTCTTGAAAATGATTTAGACTGTAAATTTTTAGATAATTTTTTTAAGTTCTTTTGAATTTTTCGAGATCCAAATCTGATTGATTCCATTACGGGAGTATATAGTATTGCAGTCTGAGTATTTCTGAACACCCTCTTTAACAGCAAGTTCGCATTCGAAAAACGAAATCATCAAATTGTCACCTTGTTTACTTTGAGTATTGTGTCCCATAAAAAACATGCGTATATATTCAGCCATCGTATCACGAATACGGGTTTTGACATGGTCTTAAATGACGAATGGTTTGGACACAATGATATCTATCATACAATACCAGTTCTCATTCGATATACGAAATTATCTAAGTGACACCGAGCTTACTTTTTGTATAATGCACCATCAAACACACTTACGAAATTGGTTATACATATACCCAGCATACAAAAAGACTTTAGAGGCCTATTCGTAAAACTTTAATCATATTATAAGTCATCTTCACCCATAATTCCAGTCGACCCAGCTGTAAATGGGTACGGATAATCCGTTTAGCCAAGGATCAGCTGGTAGAAAGGATCCTTAACTGTTATTTAAAATATAGTTGTCTCTTTCTTTCTTACTTCGTCGTCCGTTGGCTATTTCAAAACCAACCAGAGTCACCCCTCAACCTCTTATGTCTATAAGTACAAATGGCACAGCTGTTACTTTAAGTTCTCGAAACCTCACACCCCCCTTATTTGATGCTACTGTGCTTGTTTGCTTGTGTCCTCACACAGTTGATTGTTTATTTATTGTCCAGTCCCACTGGCTATACTATTGAAAAGGGGAAACCCAGCCTAAAAATCCACTAAGTATGTTACCGGCCTTGACCGGGATTCGAACCCGGGACCCTCTAGATAGCAATCAAGTGATCGGACCAATGAGCCACAACGGCCCCCGAATGTTGAGTGATAGCTCTATAAACCATAGAACACTCATGTTAAGCTTTTGGAAAAATAAATGATGTGTAATCTCTCCTCTAGTGTAGTAGTTTTTATCTCAAGAAATGATTAAACATTCTACTGTATCTGTATTTGACAGAACTCTTGGAGTTGTTTCCTATTCATATTATGACTATTTACATTTCAGGCTTCAGATGATGATATTGATAGTGATAATGATCCAGATTATTGTGTCAGTTCAGATGAAGGTGAAACGTTTAAATCTAACGAATAACCTACTGCCACCGCATTACCTATCATTGGTGATAACAGTGAATCATCCATTGGTCAAGTTGTATCGGAATTAGATACAAACAATGGAAGTCATAAATCTAGAAAGAGAAAAGCTGATCCCAACACATGGCAAAAGAATATCAGATGTTTAGAGTATGATACTGGAGTATACGGAAACGAGTAAATGGCGTATCGGGATCACGTAGAGTTGGTAGTGATTGTAAAGATACATGTAAACTATCATGTACAAAGAAATTTACTGATGAAGAAAGACAAGGTATATTTGATTCGTATTGGGGAACCAACAATCACCAAAGGAGACGAGATTTTATAGTATCTCACACTAAAATATTTAAGAAAACGAGGTCTATGACTGGTGGTACTCCTAGTAGAATATCCAACACCATACACTACTTTTTACCACAAGGCAGAGACAACATTCATGTCTGTAAGGTCTATTTTCATTAGATATATCTGATTCAACTGTAAAATACAATGTCAACAACTCTAATAATGGGTTGGTTATTTTTGCAGAACCAAAAGTACCTGTTAACAAAACGTCTGATACCAAAAAACAATGTGTTATTAACCATATCAATTCTTTTCCAAAAGTTGATAGTCGCTATTGCAGAGCCACAACTAAAAGAAAATACCTTGATCCAAGTTTAAATATAAAGGCTATGTACAGATTATATAGTGTTAAATGTGAAGAAGAAGGATCTTCAATGGTCACTGAATCTATGTATCGATACATTTTTAATACAGAGTTTAATCTCGGGTTTCACACACCAGGAAAAGACACATGTACTAAATATAAAATGAAGTAAGAAGCCAATACATTAACTGAAGTTGATGACAAGAACCAGGAAGAACATTTAAAGAGAAAGCAACAAGCAAGAAATTCCAAAGAAAAGGATAAAACAAGAGATGACAGCTGTGTTTGATCTCCAGCAAGTAATGACTGTTCCAAAGCTAAATATTGGTTCTGCCTATTACCTTATGAAATTGAATGTATATAATTTAACGGTACTGGAGTTACAAAGCCACCAAGGACACTGCTACACTTGGAATGAACCCGAGTGCAAAAGAGGCACAAATGAAATTGCTTCAGCAATTACAATAGGGCTAGCAGCTAAAGATGCTGAAGGTTTTGAGCATGTAATTCTTTACAGTGATTCTTGTGGGGGTCAGAATCGAAATAGACTAATGTGTACAGCATTAATACATTTTCTTTATAAAGCTAAAAACATTAAATTGATTGCACAAAAGTTTTTCGAGTCGGGTCAAAGCCAAAACGAATGCGATGCAATGCATTCTTGTATAGAACGAGATTTCAGAAAATGTAGTGTGTTCTTGCCATCTGGTTACCAAATCCACATGAAAAATGCCAACAAACGAAATCCATATGAGATACACCAACTTACGCATGACATGATATTAGATTTCGATGGCTTGAATTCTGTAGGATTTAAGCAAAATGCTTTTAATGGTATCATTTCTATGCATCATATTGTGTATTCTTAAGAAAGCACAGAAGTCCGAGTTTCGTTCTCTGTCGAAATTGGTGGTGAAGTTGAAGAAAAATTGTATAGAAAACGTGGCCAGCCTATCAACTTTAGCGGCTATTCCATGTCAAAGTCATACAGTGCTCGGCTTCCAATCGATGCTCAGAAAAAAAACGATCTCTTAAAGATAATGGAGTTTGTACCAACAGATAGTCAACATTTCTTTATGGAATTACCAGTCCAAATAAATACAGAAGAATAATCCATACTGCTATGTATTTCAATAGTTCCGTTATAGTTCTGATATAGTTCCTTTTGGTATAAATTCTTAGTTGCTCTTATTGCGTCATGTCTACAGTTATTTTCTGGATTACGCATTTGATTTGGATGTTAGTTTTACATAAAATTGTTGTTAAAAATAAAATTTGTTATTTTTTATTATTGTTTTTTTTTCACTTACAACATTTTTGCTCCAAACATCTTCGAAGTATGTTTGGAGCAAAAATGTCGTATGTGAGTTTATGGCATCTTTCCAACACTGAATGAAACTGAAAGTATTGTAAAATAAATATCTTCACTAACACTCTGAAAATAGTTACAAGGTAAATATACGTCAGTAATCATGATTTCATTTTGAAATTTAAAATGCAATTTTCTCCGTTTCACCACCGTGTCACTTACGACATTCTTGCTCATATTATGAGGAAGCCTCTTGAATGGAGGCCTGACTCTGATAGATCTGATGATGAATTCTTGACTTTTTAGATATAAGCCTAAAGGTTGAAATAACCGATGTCCATTGCGGTGTAGGCTACGGTGCGGAAAGATCGACACATTAGTGAACATACGAGGTACGGATCCGGACACGATGCGAACACAATCACTTCTACTATTTTCTACTGTATCTATCATCCCACACCGTATACCGTCTATTCCCATCTTTAATAAACAAAACGAGAACCAGATGCTTATTAACATGTTGCATATCTACATTTTATCTACAGTCTTTAAAATGAAGGAATTCCAAATTTAGTTGAGAGAAATTGTACTTGATCCATGGTAATATATAGCTAACAAAGTAAGAACACTAAAGGATTTGATGATCAATTCTTCTTAAATATGAAATATCTCCAATGTGCATCGTGCCAACATAGGTTTATAACAGATACTTTTCTGTACCTGTATTAAGAATGAGACATTTGTTGTTTGAGTTCTAATTAAGATATCAAAAAATTCCAACGTTTAAATAACTTACGAATTTACAGCTTTGAAGGTATTTTTCAATTAAGTATGTAACAATTTTGCACATTACATAGATATGCATTCTAATAATGTAAACCACATGATGTGGAATAATAAATGCATTTGATGATCGGACTGGAGTTGAAAAATTTCAATTTCCAAACGGGGCGTTTCCCACACCAAAACTTAAAAATTACTCAAATATCTAGAGCTATATTCTAATACAAAGGCTGCAACAGAATTAAAATATGGGTTTTCACACGGATTCAAACTACAATATTCTGGTTCACGATTGAAATCTGATTGGCCTAATGTATTATCTGCAGAACAACATAAAACTGAAATGAAGGTTAAATTGGAAAAAGAGAAAAATTAGGTAGGATATTGGGGCCATTTGATAACTAACTTGCATATTTCTCCAGTAGGGCTTGTCAAAAAATCAGATGGGAGGTGGAGGATGATTACTCACTTGTCTTACCCTGAAAATAATTGTATTAATTGTTTTATTGACCCTCAGTTATGCTCAGTGTCATATTCATCCTTTGATGATGTTGTTGAAAGAATTTCTCTTTTAGGACAAAATGTCTATTTAGAAAAAATGGACATTAAGTCAGCTTTTCGTCTTTTAAAGTTATTCCCTGGTGATTTTGATCTTTTCGGTTTTAAATTTATGGACAAATATTTCATAAATGTCTTCCTATGGACTGATCAATTTCATGTTCTATGTTTTTTTAAACATTTTCAAATTTGGCTCATAATTTCAAAATCAAAACAGGATGGAGTTTTATTTTTTTCTGCAAATGTCATTTTAAGTGGAAAGTATTGATGGAATCTAAGTGTATTAGGGCGTACGCAAAATGTACATGTTCGCAGATTCTCGTGGCCTTTTGAGAATTTGTTTCACTTGATGGCATAAAATCACATGCAGAAAATCAAGCCAATCGAGTGATGTTTAGGGGAGCCACGTTGATGCTGAAAATCATGATTTTCACATTTTCGAATTCATTTTCACTTCATTGAATGACCATATTTTTCATTGGAAAACAGAATAGTTTTGGAATTAGTCTATTATTAACTATGTGTCACATCACCGCTGCATTCAAATCTGAAGTTGAAATTGACTGAAATGCCTAAGAATAAGGGGTGTTTTGGCCTCGGAGCTGCAATCACCGTCGATGACGCAGAAATAACTGGTTCACGACTTCCATCTCCAAAGCAAATCTTCCGATGTTTCATGTGTTATACAAAATATCCAACAAAAAAGAACTAAAACAAAACGTGACTGAGCTAGGATTGTGCTAGATAAAATACGCCCATTTTACAATAAAGCTAATATTCCTTTGATGGAAGAGAAGAATGCATTGGACAGAATAATAGAGCTATCTGAAAAAAAAATCGCAAACTACGAGAAATTCCTGTTGATAGGCAAATGTCTGGAACTTATACCCAAAAGTTAAAAGATGAAAAAGCAAATCAACTAATAACCAACACAGAAGACCTGGACTTTCTAGAAAGTATGAAAACTAACAGGACAGCAACATTTGGTTCATTTGATACTAATCTGAAAGGAAAGATAGATAGAAGACTTGCCATAGAGGCTGCTGAAAATGACAGATTCGATAAGGAACAAAGGAAAGTTGAAAAACAACTAGCAGAACCAAGTTGTAGTTTGGTCTTTGAATCAGATACAGATGAGGAAGATGAAAGAGAAAGAGATGCTGATTAGCAGAAACTAGAAGTGCAAATAAGGGCAAAAAAAAGAAAAGGCTCCGGTTCCCGCTGATGTGATGAAATCTCATAAGTTGGCGACAATGGCCACAGCGATAAAAATGTCACCAACACAACAATCAGCCTATTCCAAGGCATTCCTCGAAGAAATCGGCGCTGATACAAAGCATGTTCATAAATCATATGCGTATACTCATCAACACCGGACAAAGACTAACGCCAAAACTGCAGAAGCTGAAAAGAATTGCTGGATTGTCCCAATATATGCCTCAATTCAGATAAGCAAATGATGCCACAGCTTCATGATCCGTGGATTGTATGTTTGACACCACGGCATCGAACACAGGCCATGTTACTGTTACACTTCAACAAGCTCCGGATAAACCATTGCTATGGGCTGCTTGCCGCCATCTTATGGGGGAAGTTATTCTTTCACATGTCTTTGATGATCTCAAAATTGAAAATTCAAAATCACCAGACGTGTCTGTCTTTACTAGATTCAGAGAACATTACGGCACCTTGTCTCAGGATTCCAACAATTTCAACACCTACGATCTCGAGACTATCAAAGTTAAAGGCCAGATTAGTGCTGAAAAGTTCAGGGCGGAGTCCCTCTCCCAGTGTTCGATGGATCATGATCTGCGCCGTGAGGATTACATGGTGGTTATAAAACTGTGTACCGTATATTTGAATGGTCACAGGGACAGCCAAATGAAATTCCGGAAACCTTGGGCTCTACACAAAGCCCGTTGGATGGCTAAGTTGATTTATAGCATCAAAATGTGTTTATTAGAAGGACAGATTGACCTCCTGGTACCATAACAACCATGCGTCAGGTGCCAAAGCTTCGAGAGTTGATGAATTTTGTTACTCTTCTTTACATACCCTTGTGGTTGAAATCTTCATCCGCTGCAAATGCCCCATTCAATGATTTACTTCTATACCAAAATCTTATTAAGTACTCTAAGGTAAATCGAGAGATATCGGAGAGCGCTATCCGGGCACTTGAGCTCCATATGTGGTATCGGAATGGAGAAATGACTCCATTAGCTCCATTTTCTGATTTGGTTGAAAATTGAAAATGAGAAGGATATTGCGACAAGTGAAACCTGAAGATATGAGTCAGATACCACCACAACGATTTGGAACTGGCTTCGGAAAGCCAAAATTTCCATCAGTGAAGGATTTGAAACAATTATCTGGGTTAGTTACTCCAGATTCGTGGTTGATGATGCGCATTTTGGATATGGATGTATCATTCCTGTCTGTACCTAGTGCTCAATGGGCTACCAATACCGCTTACAAAGACGCCAAGCTGAAAATAAGAGCTATCAATTGCGTAAATGATGCATCCGAGCGTGGGGTCAATTCTCCGCACACGGAAATGAAATGAAATGAATGGAGTTTTACGTCCTGCTTTTCTGCACCATGTGGGCTAAGACGGGCAACGCCACGTAGGGTGCAATTAGGAAAATTTTGCCAGGACAGCTGAATTAGCCTGCTCTTTTTCGATTTCCAACTGTCGAGGGATCTTTAACGTGCACAGCCTGTAGCACACAGGGCCTCTCCGCACACGGAAAAGAAGAGCAAAACGGGTTGTTGAGGTCATACATGTCTTTCATTGATATTCACTTCGTCAATTAGAGCAATAATGTCATGACAAATATATGCTCCCAAGTTGTTTTTTTTTTCTTTTCCAATGAATTTGAATGTCAGATTGAACTGAAACTTTGCTTGACTGTTGCTTTTAACTGACCTTAATGGGGTGAGATATTTTTCAGAAATAGAGTGGGTATCATCTGATTTTCTCCAACTATATACTGATAGTGCAGGATCTGAAAAGTTAGGAGCTGCTTTTTATTTTAACTCACAATGGTTATTTTTTTTTGGTGGCCTTGCACTGGAAGTCTCTAGACATTATGAAAGACATTACTTTCTTGGAATTAGTGGTTATTGTTTTGGCTGTTGCAGCTTGGGGTGACCAGTTAGCTTACAGAAAAGTCAAGTTTCACACAGACAACATTGCACTAGTTTCAATTATCAATTCGCAAACATCAAAATCCAAAAGAGTTATGAAACTTATTCGCCCATTAGTCCTTTACAAGTTAAAATATAATATTATTTTTAAAGGTGTACATATTAAAGGCACTGATAATAAAATTGCTGATTTTATTTCCCGAAAGGAATGGTCGATATTTTGAGAAGTAGCCCCAACTGCACACAAGAACCACAACAAATACCAGAAATTATGTTACAAGTGATGTCCAATCGGAAGTTACAAGACTGTTGAGTTTTTGTCTTGCGCAGAATACAAAATCTACATTACAGGATTATCTATTTTGGGTAATTTTCGATCACCATTCAACTTATCTCAAACTTGGCCACCGACTTTAGATCAAATTGTGAATTTTATTGGTCATCTATCATTTCAACAACTGAAATACTCTACTGTAAGGTCATACATTTCAAGCATTGCTTTTAAATGTAAAATAATGAATGTGGAAAACATAACTTTAAATTTTCTAGTTACTAAGTTACTGACGGGATTGGGGCGTGTCAAAACTCAAAAGATAGTAGACTTCCAATAACATTGCCATTATTAAACAGAATAGCACATACCCTCCCAATAACATGTTCAAACAAACATGAAACAGAACTTTTTCAGACAACATATATATTAGCATTCTTTTTTTAGTGTATGCGAATTGGTTATTTCAAAGGGCAATAGGTTGGAATTTATTGTATTTGTAGATGATGTCTTTTTATCACAGAATGCTTTGGAAATTCATTTGCATCATTCCAAGACTGATCAATTTCATGAGGGTGCTATCATATCTATACCTAAAGCTATTGGACCAATTTGTCCTTTAAAATTGGTGAAAAATGTCATTAAATCGAGATCAGAATCAGCACAGAAGAAAATCCAGTATCAGGCCCCTTAATCAAGGCCTGTACATTTGGGACAGGGGCGATGGCTAGATACGTCCACATTTCCTTGACGCGCCCCTTACAAAGTCAATGCCAATAACTCCGAAACGATTTATCCATTATTATTACCAATTTCCAACTTGACTGAGATCTTGCCCAATATACCAAGTTTCATCGAGATCAGGAAAAAACTGCAAACTTGCCCTTTATCGTGCCTACAAGCCAAAATTGACACGTTTTTACCAAGTCAAGGGCAATAACTACGAAACCGTTAATCCCATTATGACCAAATTCAAACTTGACTGAGATCTCCTCAATATATACATGTACATGCATGCATCAAGATCGGATAAAAACTGTAGTCTATATCGTGCCTATAAGCCAAATTACTTGTTTTTACTAAGTCAAGGGCGATAATTCTAAAATCGTTCATCCAATTATTACCAATTTCGAACTTGAGCGAATTCTCATTAATATGTACATGCATACTAAGATTCATCAAGATCGGATAAAAGTTGTAGTCTATATTGAGCATACAAGCCAAATTAACGCGTTTTTACTAAGTCAAGGGCAATTACTCTAAAACAGTTCATCCGATTATCACCAATTTCAAACTTGACCAAGATCTCATCAATAAATACATGCATACCAAGTTTCATCGAGATCAGATAATAGCTGTAACCTCCAATAGCATACAAGAAATGAGGACGGACGGATAGACGGACAAGGGCGATGACAATATACGTCCATGTGGGCGTATAACAAATACAAATTATTTTTTTTAGGTTTGCCTAAAATGTTCCTAAGAGGGCTTTCATAGAAATTACACAAATTGTACTTTAAGAATAGAAGCAATATATTTTGAGCTGATCGGCCTTCCATATTGTAATGTATACAGTGCACGAGTTTCTATATATAACAAACTAGATATAGTGGCAAACTTTACTAATGCACGGGACAGATGAGCGAATTTTGTCGCTGAAGAAATTTGCTCGTTAGCCCGCTCCTGTCCATATTTTTACGTCAATACAAATCACCGGCATCAAAAATGTTAGATATTTTCGGCCGATTATTTATGCGTACGCTGTATTTTTTCGGGCGATAGGTATTTCTTAAACCAAGAAAAACACAAAGACGTGTGCTTATGCTTATATTATTTTTATCAATGCAAGACATTCTAAGACATAACAATACTATTTTGAGCTTGCTTTTCCCATTCCCATAAAAATAATGAAAAAATTCAAAACAATTTTTACTTTGCTCAGACATTCTGTAGTTTGTTTTCATTCTGTAGTGTCTTAAGGGTTTGCTGTATCAAATTCGGATGTAATAAATGTTGTTGTATTTGATTGAGTTCTGCCACTGATGGTACCATGTTTTAGAGATCTTTTCTTCCTCTGTTTCTTTTTTGATGGCCTTATGATTTCTCGACAACTTTTCATCATTAAGAGAAAAATAACTTCTAGTATTTCAAATAACGTGATACACGATAAACCAATGAATAAACTGGCAGTACCACCAAGTTGTGCCAAAAACTCCATGAACTGAAAAAATGGATAAAGATTAAATGATAGTAGATCATGTCCAAATACACACACTTTGAAGTGAGGAAGGTCAAACGAGAAATTTGTTTGGAAAATCAATTAATTTTCAATTCAAAGGCATTTTTAGATTACACATCTAAATTGAAATTGCGAGAAGTTTCTAACATTGGAATTTTCAGGCCCAACCGTCAGAAATTTATTGGTTACTCAAATATCTAACCCTGATTGACACAGATCTATCAACACACAAGATGTTTTATGTCTTCTGCAGCTATATTTCATACAATATAACTGTGAATACACTGGTAGTGTGTCAATTATTTTAAACATTTCAAGGTGTAGAATATCTTTTCTTGACCATAATTAACCATAGAAAAAACAGATTTTCATTAAAACATTAATCTGGGAATTTGTTATCTGATGTCTGGATGCTGAAATCATTTTTAGCTATAACAGTTTTCGTCTTCTACTCTAGACAACAATTTGACCAAAACAATATTTTTCACAAAAAAGTAACATACACCCACCGGCAGCTGTCAAAGATATCTTGCCAGGCAAGGTAACGTACACCCACTACCAGCTGTCAGAAATGATAACAAAATCTGTAGAGGATTAATATGTGAAACCAATAACCCGACTGTTACTAATTTCAAGCTTTACTGAGTTCTCATACCAAGTTTCATCAAGATGGAAAAAAAAAATGTAGTCTCTATCAGGCCTACAAGCCAAATTAGACGCCTTGAATTAATTCAAGGGCAATAACTCCAAAACCATTTACCCGATAGTTACTAATTGCGAACTTGACAGATCTTGTCCATATATACATGCATACCAAGTTTCATCGTGATCAGATAAACAATGTTGCGTCTATTGTGCCTACAGGCCAAATTATACGCGTTGAATCAGATCAAGGGCATTAACTCCAAACCCATTCATCCAATTATTACCATTTTTGAAATTGAGATCTCATCAATATATACATGCATACAAGTTTCATCGAAATCAGATAAAAACTGCACCCTGTATCATGATTAAAAGCCAAATTTGAAATGTTTTTACTATGTCAAGGGCAATAACTCCAAAAACGTTCATCCAATTATGACCAATTCAAACTTGACTAAGATCCTATCAATATATACATGCATACCAAGTTTCATCAAGATCGGATAAAAACTGTAGTCTTTATCGTGCCTACAAGCCAAATTTGATGCGTTTATACTAAGTCAAGGACAATAACTCCGAAACCATTCATTCGATTATTACCAATATTTTAGCTTTACCAAAATCTCATCAATATATACATGCATACTCAGTTTCATCGTGATCAGATAAAAATTGCAGCCTTTATAGTACATATACAAGCCAAATTTAACGCTTGTTTACTAAGTCAAGGGCGATAATTCTAAAATCGTTCATCCAATTATTACCAATTGCGAATTCTCATTAATATTAACATGCATACCAAGTTTCATCAATATCAGATAAAAGTTGTAGCCTCTATGGTGCTGTGGAGGGACGGACAGGGGTGACTGCAATATACGAGTAACAATCAATATCAATAACCAAATACATCAAATTATTAAATCACACAGCTCTAATATCAAGGTCAAAATATTGTTAAGAGTAAAATCCTTGAAAATTCAAACTTGACCAAGATCACATCAATATAAATAAAAGACGTAAACCTCCATTCATTTCATTTCATTCATCATAAAAATCACATGAAATCTGTAGTCTCTATTTTGTTCATGAACAAATTTTGAAGCATTTTATCTAAGTCAAGGGCTATAACCCAAAAATCGTTCATTGAAAATCATCAAGTTCAAACCTGTCCAAGATCTCATCAATATAAATGATCACACCAAATTTCATTAAAATCAGTTGAAAACTAGTCTCTATAGTGTTCACGTTTTTCCCAAGTCAAGGGCAATAACTTAAAAATCGTTCATCAAAAGAATGTCAACTTCGGACACTTGTCTAAGAACTCATCAATATAAATGATCACATCAAATTTCATTTAAATCAGTTGAAAACTATAGTCTTTATTGTGTTCACAAACAAATTTGGACGCGTTTTTCCTAAGTCAATGGCAATAACTCAAAAACCGTTATAGAAAAATCGTCAAATTCGAACTTGACCAAGATTTCAAAATTATACATTATTACATCAAGTTTCATTAAAATCAGATAAAAACAAGAAATGTTGACGGACCGACGGACAGTGGCAACGGCAATATACGTCCACATTTCCATGTGGGGGTATAAAAACAAAGTGATTTTCAATAGGGTTCATCCTTGGGTCTTTACAAATACTTACAAAACATCATGTTTTGTCAAAATCTGTCAAGAATTTTGCCTTCTAAAATGTTTACAAATTGAATGCATTTTCAAGAACAAAGGCAATAACGTTAAAATAAATATTTTTCGATTTTTCTGATTTTAGATAGGGGTCATCAAAAACAATCATACCAAGTTTTGTAAAAGTCCGAATAGAGTGTTTGAGTATTTACGAGCAATTATCGTGCAGTTCTAGTAATTCTGAAGACTATTTACATATATTCAAGACCAATATCCGTCACCGTAAATGGCCTTTTCAAATATTTCATAATTTGGTGATTTCTCTACAAAATTGAAAATGTTACAGCAAGAGGGAATGTGAACAGATGGACTGACAGAAGACAATGAACTTGCAGATAGGGAGATGTGGGTGTATTGCAATTACTACAAAGCATTATACTTACATTTAGTTCCAGAGATTCAGTGGTATTCCGATAGCTCAATGTTTCAAAATATACATTTAATCTGGCCCAACTCTCTCTAGATAAAAGATAGTTTTAAATGTATTTGAATAGCAGAACAAAACTATTAGAATTTAGAGGGTCTAATTTTCACTTATAAATAAGACCTTTCTTATGGCCAACACCCCGAAATATCCCACTGTCTGCTTCAATATTATCCTTGTCGGTCGTTTTATCCAAAATGTCAACATTCACAGCTTTTATTATGTCAATGTTTTACTATCATTCACAATTCTGTCTTTCATCTTTAAATAAAGCACCAGATATTATTATATCATCAAATCTCAGCCATTGTAGAATTATGAAAGACTGGATAATCAAATAATTATCTGTATACCTTATTTCCTATTATAGACCTTGTCAACAAGACTGACAATTTTCAGGCACCCACATTTTCAGGCAGAGATCACACTAGAGAAAGAAAAACAAGAATATAGCTTGCCAGCAAGCTAACATATGGCCACTGGTGACTAAAATCGAATTTCCTCATTTTGGAGATCTACAGAATTTCATTAAGATCAGATAAAATTGTAGTCTCTATTGTGTTTAGAAAAAAAATTAGACAATAGCTAAAAACCCATTCATCAGAAAATTCAACCTTGACCAAGATCTCATCAATATAAATGATAACACCAAATTCCATAAAAATCAGTTAAAAGCCTTGTTTCTATAAAATAAGAAGTCATCACTGATATTTCTTCAGAAAATGTCTTGTCTCAGATTGCTTGAAATGGCGTTTAAGGGCTTTTTTTTCTTATAATTCCCGTGGGAGCATACCCCCCTATGATCAATTTAATTAATTTACAAGGCTTAAGGCTCATTTGAAAAAAAAAAATTAATCAATTTGGAGTTTCAAAATCATGAATTTACACGCTTTGGAAAAATCTTCCAACTTTTCAACAAATCTCCAGATTTTTCAAGGCAAATCTCCAGATTTTTTTCTTGACCTGTACACATGTATGCATGCATAGCGTTGCCTGTCTACAATAGTCAATTTTTTAGCAGAAATAATGGACATAAACAACTTGTGTAGTCCTTTTGTTTATAGAGGTCAAAATTCAGAAAAATAAAAATTGATGTGCCTTATAAAGATAGCTTGCCAGGCAAGATAATATATGCCCACTGGCAGCTTTGATTTTTAAATAAAAATACTTTGCAGTACAATAACAATTACCAGTATGAAATATTCAACATTCAACCTTCTTTTGAACTTTTTGAGGTGATACTGAATAATATTACCAAGTTTCATCAAAATCTGTCAAGAATAGTGCCTTCTAGAGTGTTTACAGGCTAAAACATGAACAGATTTTTAAGAACAAGGGCAATAATATTTTTCAATTTTTCTGATTTTCGTTAGGATTCATCTTTGGGTGATTACATACACTCACACCAAGTTTCATCTAAATCCGTCAAGAATTGTGAATTTCTAGAGTGTTTATGTGCTACAAATTGAACACATTTGCAAGAACAAGGGCAATAACTCATACGGATTATTTTTCGATTTTTCTGATTTTCAATAAGGTTCATCCTTAGGTGACAACAGACACTCAATTGCGCCTTCAAGGGTGTTTACGAGCGTTTTAAGAACAAGGGCAATAACTCATACTGAATATTTTTTGATTTTTCTGATTTTCAATAGGGTTCATCCTTGGGTGATTTCAAACAACCATACCAAGTTTCGTCAAAATCAATCAAGAATTGTGCCTTGTAGAGTGTTTATGAGCAATTGTGGACGAACGGACCGACAGGGTGACAACAATTTACGCCCCCCATTTCATGTGGGCGTATAAAAATCTAAATATCTTAGTCAATTGTAGATAATCCCTCTTTCCTTAAATTTCCTACCTTTCCCTATTCGCCATTCATGATCATATCTTATCAATCGATTAATTTTCCAAAAAGTCCTGTATCTCATTATCATGTAATAGTCATGTTTTTAGATCATGAACTTTGTATTTAAACATACATGCATTATGCAGTAATCTTTTAACTTAACACTTAAAATTTCTCAGTTTCACCAGTAAAAAATATATATTATGATTTTCATGGTTATTAATGATTCTGTGGGAATCAGTATTCTTCTTATATATTTCAGATTCGGAACATTTTCAAATTATATTATTATATTATTCAAACTATCTGCACAAACAATACCCTTCACTAGAGGTTCAGCCTGCATACCTATGCCAGTGCTTTCGTAACATTACTCACCTGCAACATCATAACCTAAAACTCCAACCCATATCACCATTTAATGCCAATGTGGGTTTAAATCTATGCACTCCAGAATATATCTGTTTTGTATTGTGTCGATTGTGCTTATATTTCATTCGAGATTTAATTCAGACCTACACCTTTTCTTTGTTTAGGCACCTTTTCAAAACTAATCACTTTATTAAGTACATGATTTGATCTTCAAGGAAGTGTTCAAAAGCATTTACAGTAAAAGTCATTATCTTAGAGTTTGTATCTGAATTGTAATAAAGTCTAAGAAATTAAACCATTTCACAAAAAGATAGCTTGCCAGGCAAGGTAACATACGCCCACTGGCAGCTGTCAGAAATGATAAAACAGTCTTTAGTGACTAACGTATGAATTTTCTAATATTAAAGAAATAGTTTGAATTCAATGATATATATTAATTTACTGCCAGTTATTTATGCTGAGAAATTCAACCAAATTATCAAAAATCAATATCAATAACCAAAATACATCAAATTATCTCATCAAAATACATGATCAAACCATGTTTCATTAAAATCAATTGAACATTGTAGTCTCTAATGTGTTCACAAGCAAAAACTCAAAAACCGTTCATCAAAAGATTGTCAAATTCGAACTTGACCAAGATCTCATTAATATAAATGATCACACCAAATTTCATTAAAATCAGTTGAAAAATATAGTCTCTATTGTGTTCACAAGAAATGTTGACAGACGGACGGACAGGGGCGACGGCAATATACGTCCACATTTCCTTCTGGGCCTATAAAATCAGGATTAAACCTAATACTCTTTTGGTCATCAAATACCTCAGTTAGTCCAGAGTTCTTCCAACAATTGTACGTAACATGGTTTGAAAGCTTTTTTATCATTTTCAGATTCTTTTGGTACAGTTAAAGGACAGAAATCATCAAATCACAAAAACTCAAAATAAAAGTTATTACTTTCTTGTGAATTTTTTTTTTCATTTTTCAACAAGGTTCTTCTATTGGTGACGATTAATAGTTTCTTTGAATTCATGAATTTAGCACCAATGCAATTCTAGAAACATATACACATTTTTTAATTTTTGATTGGTTACTTCTTGATTCATTATAATTTCACCAAGTTTCGATCATTGTGCTTTCTACGGCTAATAATTAAATACATTTGGAAGAACAAGTGCAATAACTCATATTAAATTTGTTTTGATTTTTTAAATTTTCATAAGAGTTCATCCTATAATAATATTATAATGATATTAAACAATTTCATCCAGTTTTGATAACATAGGTCAAGAATTGTATCTCATAGAGTGTTTCCAATCAATAAAATTAACATGTTTCAAACTTTTATCGAATATTTTTAGTATAAAAGGTATAAATTAATTGCCAAAATTTTCAAGGCTGACACCTTGTGACCTAAACAAAGTTATTATCTGAACCTAACTTAATTTTCTTCTAGTTTCATATCATATTTAGGGATCTGTAGAACATGTGGTGAAGCCATCTATGTTTTAAGGATGGTATTTTCATTTATTCGTAAATATATTCATTAGCTCAAAGTTTTGATGTCAAAAGAAATCAAACCTCATATACACACATGTCCACTCTTACGCCAAGCTACAGTGGTCATTTTCACAAACTACCCAAAATAAAACTTCAATGGTAACGTCATCAACTGGCAGGAATTCTGGGAATCATACCACACATGCAGTCAGCATTAACCAGTCGCAGAAGCCCAGATATTCCAGTACTTGAAATTATACTTCAAACGGGCTTTGACCACAGTATCAAGATTTTCACTCACGAACGTGAATTACAACAAAAGATCATGTACTCGTACATGCAAACCTTATTAGACTTAGCCGCACCAGAGAGTACAGTTCAGTCATGATGCAACTTTAAGGACAGGTTAGAAACATTAATCAGAGGTCTAGAATCCATGGGAAAAACCAAGAATCATGTGTGTCCAATATTGGTGGAACTAATGTATTAATCTCAAATGGAAATAACATAACTATTGGCATAGAGTTTGATGTATGGACTGTCACAGATCGCACAAGTTTATCTTTTACTATTATTGAATTCTGGTATCAGACCAAGTTCCCATTTTCAAATTTTTTAATAAGTTTTGTGAGGCCATTTCTGTAGCCATTTCTGTAGCCATATGCCCAATCCTGGTCACGGCACCAAAATATAATATACAAAAGAGCAGAATCATGTAGGATCAGATGTATATTTTAACAACAGATTCAAACATGATGATGATAATGTGTATGAGATTCTTGATGTATGCTAACTCTGAAACAAATTTGGGCCTCATTTTTAATCTTTGACCTGAGCAATTTTGCAGCATATTATCGTGCTTTGGGTAATGACTTTTTCAAAATAATGAGTCAATTAGCATAGCAGGACGACAATAATTAACTTGTAAATAATTATTTATGAAGGGACTTCTATCATAGAAAGGTTACTTAAAAGAATTCTACCTCTTAGAATACACTTGTTCTACAGCTACAATTTGTATTTGACTGTGTTCATTGGTGAAATAAACATGCATTCCACACTTATTTATTTTTGAAAGAACGGCAATAGAACTAAATTTTGAGTTTGAAAAACTCTGTGAGCTGCTTTCGTTCGACTAACAAAGCGACTGGGTAATGAAATAAGGAATCAAAAATTGGCAATAGTCTTCAGGTGTAAATAGTAATTGGTAACATCTTCATCTTTTGTTTCAATCGTTCTTTTTTTTAGTTATGACACCAGGTAAGTCATATATAAATATTGGCCAAGTTTGAGCACAATTTAAAATTTATGTATCCAAGAGATAGTAAGTATCCTTTTAATGAATATTATCAGGACTCGAATTGAAAAGGAAAAGCCAATCAATGCGCTATCCCAAAATGGTAATCATCTCCCAGTACAGTCAAGTAACCTAATTTCGTGGTAGCCTATTTTCAGTGGATTTCCAGCAAGGATTAATAATTTACCTCCGCATTTGCTTGTTTTGATAAACATGGGTTTTCTGTACAATATCAGATAGTAGAATGAATCCAGTAGTTTCAAGCAAGATAAAAGGTAATAATGTATACTTTGACAAATACAAAATGGCGGATTTCACTTATTACCAAACATTACCATTTTTTATCGGCCGAATTTCCTTATAATCCCAAGCGGTAATCGGTGTGTCGTCTGCTAGAATGTAGTCCAACGAATGAAGTCACGTGATCAGCAGAAAATTTCTATGGAACACAAAGTGGACCATATTCTTATGTTGTTTCAGTGACTTTTAGCAATAAATCACGCTACGTATCTTATTTTGTCTGTCACTATTTTTGTTTTAAATCGTGGTTCTTTGAAGGAATTGTCACTAGTTATAATGAATTGATATTAAAGATAAATACTAAGAGAAGTTAATTATACCACCCAGTATCCATACAACAATTTTTTCTAGATTTATTTATAGATCAAACATTGTACACGAAAACATTCATGTGTACAGGTCAGGAAAAAAAATCTGGAGATTTGCCTTGAAAAATCTGGAGATTGGGTGAAAAGTCGGGAGATTTTTCCAAAGCGCGTAAATTCGTGATTTGAAACTCCAAGTTGATTGTTTTTTTCTTTTTTTTTCAAATAGGCTGTAAGCCTTGTAAATTAATTAAATTGATCATAGGCCTAGATGACACAGTTAAAATTAACAATCCATAATTATGGATAATTCTAGAAATAGTGCCTGATATTTCAAATTTAGGGGCCCAAAAAAAATTTGATATTATCATTCTTCAGTATTGATTGAATCAAAAATAATGTCAAGTTGAAAAGATGTTTGAAAACAAGAAAGCAAGCATGATCCCAGCCCTCTAAATTAAATGGTACCGGTAGGCCTACATGTAATACCATATTAAAAATCAGTATGCTCTGAAAGCAATATTTAGTAAATAATATGTACTGGCAATGTTACTTTTTCCAAAGGTGTAATTCATGTCATCTTAAATTCTCCAGTGCGATCATTAAATACTTTTCCTGCAACACTCTCACGAAGTATTGAACTGAATTTTCCGCTTCCATTTTGACGTTCTTCAGAAAGGAAAGACTTGTAATAAGTAAGCCCGTTATGCAGGCAATATAATGAATGTTTACAGGCTACAGTAAAATTACAAAACGATTTTATGAAACGAAGTTTGAGTTTACATAAGAATTAGACATCCAGTGGCGTATGATAATCTACCGATAATGAAAAATAATTCTGAAACGACGTCTATGTTATATAGGCCTATTATAGACCTCGCAGATTGAAACTGACGGTATAAAATACTGAGAAGACTTCAAGATTTCGTTTTTTAGTAAAAGTAGGGCTACCGTAAAATTTATTATAAAAGCGAAAGTAGAATTTACCAGATGTTGTTATAAAAAGTGTGTCATGTGGGCTTAAAATACACATTATCGGGCTAAAATAGATCAAATTACCATCTTAATTGGGGGATTAATTAATCAGGCAATGATAATATTATTACGTAATGAGATTAACGCATGTTACCGGCAATTAAGATACTAGTGATGATAGATATTTTGTTGATTTATGGTAGAGAATTTGAACATTGAAAACGGATCAGGAAAAAAAACAAAAATCGGTAGAATCGGGTGTCCCGCCAGTAGAGCGGTAGACAACATCCAAAATCGGTAGATTACACATGTATGCACGAAAATAGGTGACGCATTCTGCCACCGTTGCCGAGTTGGTTGTTCATGAAATATGGGTCAAAGTGAAGGATTAATAAAGAAAATCGAAATAAACCAATTTTAATTATTTTGTAGAATATCTGAGGAAACATCTAAGGCATTTGACGAAATTCGGTGTTGAATCCTTATATCCACGAAAATAGGTTACACCACTGTATATATAAACAAACTTTGCCAATGATGAATATTCGTTGAAAATTGGGTCAGTGGTATTTATTCTAAATTATATGAATTGCTTTTTCTCGGTCTTCCTTGAATTTATATATCGTACATTCTTCAAAAAATGTCTGATGATTAATTCAAGAGTAGAGGTCTTTTTGTGTGGAACCAGTAGAATGTGTGATAAAAACATTGACTCTACCTGGAATGTTTGTAGTTAGATTCATTTACATTACACCTAGCATCACCATCCCTCTTTGGTTGATCACAATTTAAGTATTGTTTCCATAAAGCCTTTAAAAAAAAATATAGACAGCTTAAAAAGTCTGCATTATTACTTAGGCAGAAAATCTCTACTTCTGCGGGACATATTAAGTCAATTTTTTTTGGTCAACATTTTCACATTACACATTATGAAAAGGATCGGAGAGCAAACTTCACTTATATAACACCTCCCTAAGAAATTATGTAAAGATGTAAAACATTTAAAAAGATAGTAAGTTAGAGACAAATATTGGTGGAATTTGAAGTTTACTTAGATTGTTGATTGTTGCGCATCTTAATGTTATTGGCAATAGATTAAATAATGTTTTAAATTAAGAGAATGCTTATAAACTTTCATCATAACTTAAAATACTGACAAAAAGCACAGCAAAGTCATAAGAGTGAGTAATTTCTCAATTTGTACAGTAATTGAAATGTGAAGATATTAAAGAAATAGAATAACCTTGAGAATTTGAGATCTCTGATGATTAAATTAAACCATTTGATTGGTTATCATTTAGCTTTACTTAAAACTCAAATTTACTTCCCTTGCCATCAATTCATGGAAGCTGCCATTTTCCTTTTGACATTGTGTCACGTTGTAGATGAACAATAATATGGTAACTTGTTAGAAAAGGTAATATATACACCCAATAACATGAAATAAGAAATATTCAGTCATTCACTTCTTTCAAACTTTTTTGTGTGATAATGTTATCATTGTGACAATGTGTTGTGTATTTCCGTTATCGCAAGATCTCGTTCTTTGTGAGACCTTGGTCTGGGAGTTCTAGTTTCATTTTAGAATTCGCGCACACAAAGAAAAAACATTGCCCAAGAAGTGCTCTAGTCCATCCATTTTATTGTTTCAAATGTATTGTATTGTATGTCATATTCCAGAGCAAAAACAATTTCACCAAGTTTCATCAAAATCTTTTTTCAAAATTAAAAAAAAACGTCTGAAATACAGCATTTTACACAATTTTTAATATTATTACATTTTTATTATGAAAAATGCACATTTTCACAGAAGGATGTAAGTTTGGGAATTTGGAAGGAGCCATGAAATCCACTTTGGTGCTGCAACTGTAACCAACTATAGATAAATCACCAATACAAATAATATATGTAACCTTTTATCTATGAACTATGAATTAAACTATAACTCTTGTTTAGATAAACACTTTGAGGGTTGACATTACCAAGGGTGGATTTAAATTATTCTTTCACTTTTCAACTTAATAACATACATGGTACAGATAAAGGTTGGCTGTCTGACCAGTTACTTCTGATTATGATTGACTCACATGATGGGGTCCCATTCATACTATTTGGAGACCCCAGTGGGATATTTTCAGGGTTTGGGCTTTACCAGGTTAATATGTATTGGGGTTACCAGTGTTAGTTTTTACTGGGGTGGGGATATAGTAGAGGTTTAAGCTAAGAAAAAGGTTTATTTTAGAATAGGGTTATGCCATTGATGAAGCTAGAGTGGAATATGTCCTCACTCATCAGCTGTAAAAGGAGAGATGGATCTTCCTCATCAGATCTCTATTTGTACAGATGTCGCTTCTGCTGGTGGAGGCACTGGTCCAGCTCTCAGCCGAGAAGATGTTAAATAAAGCCAAGCAGTCGCAATCCAAGTGTTCGAAATGTGCAGACCTATAGTGGTTGGGTAGTTTTGAATAATAATAGCTTCTGTAGTATCAGTGCTGAGTAAATATTTGCTTGAAAATCGATAAACATTACATCCAAGGAAAAAAATATCAAATATAAACTTACAGAAATTTGTTTCTGATGTTAACAAGTCGTTTTAGACTATGCTTTCAAATATGCTTAATGGTTGTTATGGCCCTTGAAAATGTAACAGAAAATTCGATGAGTGTGAACAAGCTGTTTCTGCTTAGTGTCAACCTTTGAGTGATGTAAATATCAAAGTGTATGTATGCTGACTAGAAGAACTTAATAGTATCAATATCATTCCAAAATGGCCACCTAGTTAAAAAAAAACGATTGTGTTTTAGCTCTTATTGTAGTTTACTAAATGTGGTAGTTACTTCAGTCTTAAGTATTTCAGTACCACAACTGCTATCTCACATGCTGAAGTATTAAATGAATTAGTAGTAAAATTATAGTAAGAAAGCTGCCCATGTCTACGGAAACTCAAATACGACATCTTTTTGAAATCTTGAATTTGTAAAAAAAAGAACTGAATTTGACAAAATAATTTTGAATTTGAAAAACTTTTGTGACTGTAATCAAGTCTACAAGAAAAGATAGCTTGCCAGACAAGGTAATATACGCCCACTGGCAACTTTGATTTTAAATAAATGAATTTTTAAGAACAAGGGCAATAACTCATACTAAATATTGTTCGATTTTTGTGATTTCGATAGGGTTCATCCTTAGGTGATTACAAACACTCACACCATGTTTCGTCAATATCCACAAAGAATATAATGTTTTCTAGAGTGTTTACGTAATAAAAATTGAACTCATTTTCAAGAACAAGGGCAATAACTCATACTAAATATTTTTTATTTTTCTGATTTTCAATAGGGTTCATCCTTGGGTGATAACAAAGACTCACACCAAGTTTCACCAAAATCTGCAAATAATTGAACCTTCTAGAGTGTTTACAGGCTAAAAATTGAATGCGTTTTCAAGAACAAGGGCAATAACTCATACTAAATATGTTTCGATTTTTCTGTTTTCAATAGGGTCATCTTTGGGTGATTACAAACAACCATACCAAGTTCTGTCGAATTCAGTCAAGAATTGTGTCTTGTAGAGTGTTTATACGAGCAATTGTGGACGGACAAACGCACGGACATGGGTGACCGCAATATACGCCCCCCATTTCATGTGTTCAATAAAATAGAAGACACAAAGATTTTTACTGGTCCATTTTTAGTTGATCCATAATGATGGATACTCTATAGCACAACACATGGATGGGTAAACATTCAAAAAAATAATCTGCTATAGAAAAACTAAGTAGTCCTAAAGTCCAACATGTTTCAAGAGCACAAAGGCTCCTTCCTACACATGAAATGTCAGTTGAAGTTCAATGATGTCAATTTCCTTTGTAGTTGCTAAGTAACATTCCAACATTCTTCTCATGGTAGGAATCCAATATGGCTTCATAAAATGATGATCGTTCAATAGTCTAAGCTAAGGAAGATACAGTGGGTTCAAAGGTTTAAGAAAGTGTTCAATAAAATAGAAGACACACAAACCATTTCACAAAGTTTTTGAGGCAGGAGTAGCTTCTTCTGTAAGAGCTGAATCTTTTCTTTTTGTCTCCAGTGTTAAAAGAATAGGACAAATGCACCAATTGTCCAAAAGAGCACGAAGGAACACTAAAATTTGACAAGAAATTTTGTGAGAGAAAAGCCCTAAAAAGAGTTTGCAGTTTTGTTTTCTAATTGGTCAGATCTTTCAAAGAATAGATTTATAATGTCAAGTATTGTAAGCTTGCATAAAATCTGTTGATAATTATGCCTTGAATGTGATTTCAAGAAAAGGGCAATAACTCATATTACATATATTTTTTTAATATCTAAAGGGTTCATGTACCTTACATCATTAGGAAATGATTAACAATTTCACCAATTTTCATCTACATCTGTCAAGAATTGTGCCTTCTAGACCTTTCACAAGTTAAAAAAATAAAAAAAGAGTTTTCAAAATCAAGAGCAATAACTCATATCAAATACTGTTCAATTTGCCTGATTTTCAATAGGGTTCATCCTTAGGTGATAACAAACACTGACAGCAAATTTTGTAAAAATCCCTCAAGAAACCAGCTCTCTATTGTGACGCGTTACAAGGGCAAGAACTCATATTCAATATTTTTTTATTTGTCTGATTTTCAATACAGTTTAACCATAGGTTATTACAAACTCTCAAAATCAAGTGTTGTCAAAATATGTCAAGAAACCAGTTCTTATCTGTCCACAACAATTGTGGACAGACAGACAGACAACCCACCTAATGAGAAAAATGTTGGAATGTTACTTAGCAACTACAAAGGAAATTGACATCATTGAACTTCCACTGACATTTCATGTGTATCTGTCCCTGAGGAGGGAGTCTTTGAGCACTTGAAACATGTTGGACTTTAGGGCTACTTAGTTTTTTCTATAGCAGATTATTTTTTTGAATGTTTACACATTAATGTGTGGGTGTATAAAAACTGGATAATACCCGTCAGAAAAATACCAATTAATAATTAATAATAATTAATGTATAGTGTTGTTTGCGGTCAGAATAAGTTGCAGCCTGAGCATCCAAGCTCTTAAATCGCTCAATGAATAATTCTGAGCAGTCAATAATGCCTCTAGCATTAGGAACATGTGTTCTAAATGATGTTCTTTTCACTTCCTCTTTTCCAGGATGGTATAATTAATTTAATGTGGTTAATGTCTAGAATAAACTGCAAATACCATCAAGCTTTCAAGTCTTACTGTCTAGTCCTGAAACAGTCTGTGTGATCTGATAATAAAATTACTGGCCTTGGCATCCAAATTTTGCCTTGAAAAGAATTTGACTCCTTACACACCAAAGGCTATAAATTTAGTTGTAGTACACAGTACTCTAAAATGTCAGATTGAAGGTTAGCATTAATACTATTCTTAATATTAAGAAGTAGGGCCTACACTGTATACGGTGTTTTGTTAAAATAAAGACATTTCTCGAGAAGCATTGGTTAGGATTTGGTGGTAGAGTAGCTGTGTGAGGTCATCTTAGAGTATTTCATTCAATTGTATCCATTAAGTGCCTGATTTTAAGAAAGACGAGCAAGCCTTTGCTAATGTCAATGTTTTGATAAATGTGAGTCATTCCTTACTGCACGGTCGTCATTATTCATAAGCTCAATTTGGAGAGGAAAAGTGATATGTAACAAAAAATAGAAAACTCTTGTTATGTCAACATAATATAGTTGCTACTTACTGATGTGTAATACATTGAAGGCCACCCTCTTGTTGTCACATATGACTTATAATTGATGGTTCTGAAAAAAACAACAAATAGTAACAAATGGCTGATAATTAAAAGTTATAGAACTTATCAACTGATACTTTCAATGTCTATTTCTGGTTTAACAACCATCCTTAAACAGCAATTTTCACAAATTTTGGCTGTTCGGACCTCAATAAACAATAGTTTTTCATGCAAAAAAATACATTTTGGACTGCCTTTTATTCATTGAGTTGTGAATATTTCAAGGTTTTACACAAAGAATTGTAAATTATTCTTGTTAAAAATAATTCGGCAAATTCAGTATAATATAATGAGGAGACAAGTCAGTATAGTATAATGAGGAGACAAGTCAGTAATAGTATAATGAGGAGACAAGTCAGTAATGGTATAATGAGGAGACAAGTCAGTATAGTATAATGAGGAGAAAAGTCAGTATAGTATAATGAGGAGAAAAGTCAGTATAGTATAATGAGGAGACAAGTCAGTAATAGTATAATGAGGAGACAAGTCAGTATAGTATAATGAGGAGACAAGTCAGTATAGTATAATGAGGAGAAAAGTCAGTATAGTATAATGAGGAGACAAGTCAGTAATAGTATAATGAGGAGACAAATCAGTAATAGTATAATGAGGAGACAAGTCAGTAATAGTATAATGAAGAGATAAATCAGTATAGCATAATGAGGAGACAAGTCAGTAATAGTATAATGAAGAGATAAATCAGTATAGCATAATGAGGAGACAAGTCAGTATAGTATAATGAGGAGACAAGTCAGTATAGTACAATGAGGAGACAAGTCAGTAATAGTATAATGAGGAGACAAGTCAGTAATAGTATAATGAGGAGACAAGTCAGTAATAGTATAATGAGGAGACAAGTCAGTAATAGTATAATGAGGAGACAAGTCAGTAATAGTATAATGAAGAGACAAGTCAGTAATAGTATAATGAGGAGACAAGTCAGTATAGTATAATGAGGAGACAAGTCAGTAATAGTATAATGAAGAGATAAATCAGTATAGTATAATGAGGAGACAAGTCAGTATAATGAAGAGACATATAAAATAATACTTACTTGCATGGACGAGGGCAACCACCAAAATTACAAGCTTGTAAGAGTGATTTATTTCTCAGTACTAATGCTTCAGCTATCTTTTCACAAGTCACTTCTGAAAAGCATATAATTCAAATGTAGTGAATTGACATTTATGACATTTACTGAACACTACCAAGTATTGACTCAGCGGTGTTGCATCTAAATTTGCAATTAAAAATAACCACTTTTACAAGCCAATGTTTCCTTTGATTAGCCAAAATTAATATTTATCATGAAAACCTGTCTCCATCTTCAGGCAGCTAATTTGAATAAGCTGCCAGTTGCGCTCAAATTAGCATGATAGAATATATTTTATTTTAATCCAATTTGGATAAAATTTGATTTATAAAATCTATGAAGGGTTTGAAGAATATAATTCTCTGAACTATCTTAGTTATTGGCCATGGTTTGAATCCTTTTCAAAGTAAGAAAAATGTTGATTCCCGTGCTAGTGCTTTTGACAGTTGGCCCAGTGTCGGCATTTACCCCATAGGCCCTAATATCTATCCTATGAATACCTCTTTGAAGGGGTTAACAACTTTTTAACTGTGTAAACGTCAATATTTCCCTCTAACACAGTGGAATAACTCAGTAGGTAGCATGATGGATTGTTGTGGGTGTGGGTGTGTCTGTGCCTCTGAGATTTTGCTTTCACCCGCTTAGAAAACAACCAAATATACATTAATAGATTGACTTTGATCTTAGATGGCTGTGATGGTACATAATGAACTACTTATATGCAAATTTGGTCATGTATTCATGCACCATGTAAACCCAATAAAGACTCAGTTAAAATGAAGGGAGGGGGCATGAAATTGTTGAAAATATCATAACTTTGATAAAAAGTTTCAATTTAGCTACTACATAAACATGTGTATCTAGATCTTTTTTGTTATACGTAAGGACACTTTGCAGAAAGGTACAAAAAAGATGGACCTAAAATGAAGGCATTGTATAAAAAAATTGCACATAAGTGCCCTTATTCAAGGATTGAATGAATGAATTTTCACGTTTTGATTCAAATTAACATTCTACATTCACTCCTTATATTTACTTTCGGTAGTGTTCAGGAATCTTTCATTGTAATTTTAAGGATAAAATTATTGCCATGATATAGTTAAGTCTATCATTATTGTCAGAAAAGTGAGAAAAGTGTGAGAAAAGTGTGAAAAAAACACAACTCCTGTCAATTAACTAAAAGAAACTTTCAGAAACTAAGATTTATTCCATAGTCTTATAAATTTAGTTATGTTTGTTATGTATACACTGCATCACAAGTTGTCACAGGTGATCACTTCATTACCACATACGAGATCGCAAAGTAAATAAGTAATTCATCAGTAAATTGAATGCAAATTTCTAACAAAGTTTCACTGTAGCAGGAGACACCAGGCAACTTATTTCATATTATATAAACACTCGTGTAAGATCCTTACAAGATTATTCACAATCATTACGTCACATACTTACTTTCTTCTGAACATATTTCATCACTGATGTCTTCCCTGTAGGCATCAGATGATATCATTGGGTAACAGCCACAGTATTCTTTAGTTATATTACCAAGACACATAATTCTACATACCTTAAAGCAAAAACATAAATTAAATCACACTGACCTTTAAGATTACATATTTTGTGACGTAAATCATCAAATTGCTTGCAAGTAAATCATGGTAGAAGAAAATGATAGTAAATATGAAATGAGATTTCACCACTGTACCATGCTTGATGTATTATTACTAAACTAAGGCCAATAACTAAGATAGTTTAGTTTATCTTCTTCAGTGATTTTATGAATTAAAAAGTAATAAATAAAATATATTCTATCATGCTAATTTGACCGCACCAACTAAAAAACTGGCAGCTTATTCAAATTAGTTGTCTGAATATAGAGACAGGTTTTCAATATATACTAAATCAGTTAAATTTTCTCCAAACATCATGTGACCACACTAAAGGATCATAATGCAAATTGAAAAGATATGCGAATCATATCAAGGTCTATATGACGTCATTAAAGACTTAATCAAAAGTGAGAAAATGGGCTTCAAACTGCCCTTTCTCGGAAATGTGTGAAGGTAAACTTCATCTGTAAGCATCATTAACTAGCTAAATCAATTTTTTATATTTAATGATGTAAAATATGAATAGTTTTGAGTTAGTGGGATTGGAAAAGGAGAGGATAAAGAAGTCAAGGTGATGATTTCACTGCAGTTTGATTTATAAGCTTCTATCTGGCTTTAATGGCATCATGAGCTGTTAAACTAAATATAATAATGATGGAATATATATTTAGAAAAACAAGTGGTTACCTAAAAAGATACGCCCACTTCCCTAATAAATTTTCAATATAATTATTAGGGTGCGCATCTGTGTCAATCACGTTAATAAGCTACATTAAACATAATATAAGTCTATCAAGGGTTGAAACTCTGTTATCCTTTGTTGAATAATACCCAAGTTTGCATTCAAATTTGTTCAAGATCTTGTTGATATAAAGCTATCAACAAATTTGATACAAATTGCTGTTCACTCTATCGCGATCACATGTCAGTTGTGAACAGACGGACAGGGGTGATGGTACATTATAATGTGGGGCCTACATTGTTGGCATATAAAAAATGTTAACATGTAGATTCTTGAAGATACAAAAAATTTTACCTACAAGTAATGTGTCAGACAATACTTGAAATGACCAAATTTTCTATAAATTAACAGGAGATAGTTTGATTTGCATGATCTTTATGATATTTCTTGTGATAAGAACCTACAAAAAGTAAATATTTTCTTGAAGAAGAATAAATTGTGGATGTTATGTTAAAATATTTAAAACTTCTGTACTTTCATGGTAACCATAGCAACATCCATAAAGTCTTTTGTGAACAATAACTACAGTAAAAACCTCATTAAATTTTCAATCATAACAACATTTTATTAACAATTGATAAAATTAACTATCAACAATTACAATAAAAATGCATATTCACTGCAAAAAACTTAGAATATGTTATCACAAATGTAGAAATTTTGATCATATTTGGATTTCTGTAAATTGCACAGGTGCAATATAAATTTAAAATTAACAAAGACAATAACAATCCATATTTTACAGTATATTTTATATGTCACCAAGGCAACCAAAAGAAAACTGGCTATTTAATATTAAAAAAATCCCATTTTTTTATGTACAATAAAGGCTTGAACAGTAGAGAGTCTAACAAATAAAAAAAGAAATTGCATACACCAAGTCAAAGATTTCATACGACGTCTATATGAAGCAACACGTGATATGATTGACAACTCTAGTATCTTTCCAGCTTACTGCCAAAATATTGTTACACATTCACTTCAAACTTTCACCTTTTTTCAGTTTTTAGTTGAGCTGTTTTTCATGTCAGTTGGAAGTTGTTTACAGTTCCACAAGACAATGTGTTTTCTTTGGCGAGTTCAATGCTGGTATAGTATTTGTCAATAAATAATTAGTGACCTCTGTTAATATTTTGCTGACAAACAGCAACAACAATTTGAGCAGTTTTAGATAATTGGGTGTCTTCTCTTTTTCCAGCTTAGGGTATAAATATTTATAACATATCCACTAGATGACTCTGCTAATGTAAACAGTTTTATTCCTCACTTTATAGGCTTGTTCTAAATATATTGTTTTATTCCAAGTCTTCCTCTGAATTTCAACATAGTTTCATCAACAAATCACGTTGTGGGTTGTACATCTGTTGAAAACGCCATGTGTCCTAATTAAGCCATGTTTTTAATTCACGCACTGAAATATTAGTCCAATTCTTTACACTGCTCAACATACCTGTTAGTTTCCAAAACAATATCTACGAAAATATCATCAGTAAAAAAAGTTGAAATAAATCCATAGCTTCAAAATGTTCAATACCTTCGATATCTTTATCACACAAACCAAGTGCTCATAAACAAATTTACATCGGGTTTCCCTTTTATTAGAATTTAGAAGGTCAAGGTAAACTTCCCGAACTTTGACCCACTAAACTTCATGGATGTAATATTGTAATCTGTCTCACCTGTAGGGAGTGTTAAGGGACATTCCACTTTTTTTATGCTCAATTTGTGAAAACTATACCCCCAAATATAGAGAAAAGTGTCCCGAAACACACCCTAAAGATTTAACAAAAAAAATCCTACCGTTATTTTTTTGACGTTAAAACTTTTTAAAAAGTTAATGTATGTTTATGTTAAACTAAAGAAGAAAAGTGGGAGTGTCCAAGTTTAGTTTTTGTCATTGATTCCGTGTGGTTGGAAACTTTTTAATCTAATGATCCAGTGTAGTTCTATGGAACGCCAGTTGGCTGTGGCTGTATTGGCTATGGTCCGGGTTGGTGTTAAGTTGTTTAATAATTTGGTAGTCTAGATTTCGACTAGAGTGGAAGTGAGAGGCAACTGGTGTGTCTCTCTTATGATGGATGTCAGCAAAGTGTTCTTTCAGCCTAATGCAGAACAATCTTTTAGTCTCGTCTACATATTGTTTATGACATAAGTTGCATGTGAGGAGGTAGATAAGGTTTCTACTAGTGCAGGTCCATGTTATTGAACAGGTGTAGGATTTTTGAGTTTTAACGTGTTGCAGTATGTGCAATTATGAATATTACAATCTGTCTCCAGATATTTGTAAACTTTCCCACTCACTTATATTTTAGGTATGGGGTTTGGGATGGTAGCTGAAGTGAGTAGATCTTTGAGAGTAGGATTTCGTCTGTATGCTGTAAGACAGGGTAGTGGGAATGGTTTATTGCAGTCATTGGAACTGGAAATGATGTGCCAGATTCTTTAAAGATCTTGCTGATGTGAACCGAGGTGGGATTGTAGTCTGTTACAAAGACTGGACGTGAGTGGCCCTCCCGTGTTTTTTGTTTATTGAAAAGGGATGTCCTTTCGATGATGTCGGCTTTGGATCTGTTAGATTCTATGATATCCCTTGGGTAACCCCTGTGTAGATAATAACGTACAATTTGTTTGCGTGAAGTTTGTAATTTGCTGGGTCTGAGCAAATACGTTTAGGTCTAAGAAATTGGCTGTAGGGTCCCTTACGTTTAATATGGGGAGGGTGACAAGAAGTGTAAGCTTGTAGTGTTTATTATTAAATACGAAGTTGTTTTTCGTGAGTACAAGTTTAAGTAGTGCCAGTATGTTGAGAGGGCTAATTTTCCAGTCCGGTTTGTGTTTATGAATGCTTTTGACTGTTGCTCTAAGGCCTTCGTCATTAGGAATGTTCCTGTAGAGTGAAGTAACATCCATCAGGTTCTAGTGTTAGATCTAATGTTTCTAATCTTTGGATAAGTGGGTAGTGTCTCTGATTTTTGTGAGGAGATCGGTTATTTCCCTATTGAACTTCGAAGTGGGGTTTATAGAACAGCTGATTAGAAAGTTGTCTTTCTGCTTCAGATATGTAATCGCATTTGTTAAGGATTACCAAGGCTGAGCCTTTGTCAGCTTTTTTGATGATGATGTCTGTGTTTGTTTTGAGTGTGCCTACAGCTTCCCTTTCTTGGTTGGAGAGGTTGTTCCTCTTAAATTTGATTGCATCTAGATTTAGAAGTATGCGTTTGACAACGCGGAAGAAGATTTCTAAGTTTAGGTTGGCTCATGGGTTGGGGGTCTAGGTGCTTCTAGGAGCGAACTTCTGTTCCAATTGGAGATTGAAAGTATTGGCACGTTTGGGGGCATTGGCGATGTGATAAGTCTTCTCATTTTGCGGAAGAGGGTTCTGAGATCTAGGAGTGTCTTATTTAGGTCTATGCCAGTTGGGGTTGGCCTAAAGGTGAGTCCTTTATTTAGAAGAGAGATTTCATATGTGCTCAGGTCCAAGTGGGAGAGGTTAACAACAGACTACTTTGTGTAAGATTTAGAGGGTTTATTAAGGCGAACATTACATTTCGTGTGAGGCGTTTGGTTTTGAGTGTCATCATTATCATTGTTACAGTTGGAGCTAACGTTGAGGTGTTCTACAATTTCCTGAACCTTCTTTTAGATCTTGTATTGGTGGGCGTAGGTGTTAGGGATCCGTTTTCTGAAGGAGGATCGGGAGCGAGTCCTCTTATATTGTTGTTGTTGAATCTGGCCAACCTTGGATTGGGTTGGGTTGGTTGGTTAGGTGTTCTGCCTCTTCCAGTGAAGTGTTTACTCTGGAAAGGATCTTCTTGTCGTGTCTCAAGACTTAGTTGATCAAAACGGGGTTGGAGTTTCGACTTTCCCGTGGTGACCTCTCTGTCTATGACCGCTGTTGATAGCTAACTCAGATTCCTGTAGTTGCCCATCATCACAGATTTCCGTGAGTTTTTCTTGAGCTACCTCTCTCTGGAACAAATCTGCCAGGTGTTGGGTGTGTATCATTAAAATCGTGAGACAATATTCTTTTGTGGCTCGGTTTTCTGCGCTGCTTGTATCGTATGTGGAATTGCCAGTCTTGGCCTGAAGGAGGATGGCTGCTAGGCACACTTCGTAGAAGTCTTCTTGTACTTGGAAACAAACGATTTTGCTTCTGATATTCCTGACAGTTTTGTAATAGGGAGGATATTATCAGGTAGGTTCACCACTCTGGCATTGGCTTCGGTAGGCTGGTTTGAGGAAAAGTAGACTCTTTGTCTTTTGGCCGGCAGGTTATCTTCCATCAAGGTGGTTATTGATTCCGAGTTTAAAAGGGTATCACGACTGCCCGTTGGGGTCACGAAATTAGCCATAACTGTGTCGTTAGCAGAGTTAGATTCTATCAATCAGTCTGAAGAGTTCAACCTTGAACGAAACTAATAGTCACTGATAACTTGTCGCACAGCCAATCTTTATCTCATATATGTTTCTGTTAACTTGTAAAGTTTGTTATGTTTTTTGAAAGCTGGTAGAAAACTACTGTACGGATTTAATTAAAATAAACACCTGGTAGAAAAATATGTCTCCTAAGTATTCTCAAGGTTTCAACTAATAATATCGAGCAATTATAAAGCCAAACACCAAAAATAGATCAAACTGCTTAATTAGCAATTAGTACTCCCCGTTTTTAACTAACCCTTTTTAAACAAATTCAGTTAGATCAAGTAGATAGACAGATATACATAGCATACTTAAGAAATATTTTCAGGAATAATTTAAGATA
This sequence comes from Lottia gigantea, assembly GCF_000327385.1. NCBI lineage: Eukaryota > Metazoa > Mollusca > Gastropoda > Lottiidae > Lottia > Lottia gigantea. Next base: position 278,721 of record NW_008709190.1, on the reverse strand, counting down.
ATTTTGATTATGAAAATGTTTTACAAAAACACGGAATGCCCCTTTGAGCACCATTTAAAGAACAAAGGCAATACTGTGTGTTAATGAAATGAGGAGCATATAATGTGGGTAACAATGTCTGTTTTTCTTTTCCCCAATCCACAATTGCTCATAACATTCTATTGGCGGTATCCAAAACCATTCGGAACTTACATCATTAGTAAGATACATCTGAAGTCTATAATTAGAAATTTAGAATTGCTACAGAATTTCTGTAACATGCAAATCAAAATTTAACTTGATAAGCTAAAACTGAAATTTGGTGTAATGAAGTGCTACTCAAATTTTTCAATCTAAATTGAATCCTGCTTTCTAATGATCTATAACCCAATTTGAATCAAAATTGTGCTTTAAAAAAAAATTTCTTCTATTGAAAATGTGCATGTTCCAGAAACTTTAATATATTCCAAAAATTCTTTATGAATTCTGTTACAATATAACTTACACAGACAGAAATAGAGGAAATTGACCATTCATTATACACATTTGATTAAATTTAGACAAATAAGAAAGTTGGTTACCATAAAATTTGGATAAGAAATACAAAAGTTGGTAATGCACATGTGCACTACATATATTGAATATTTCCATCAAACTTAGAATTTGATTATACATATACATACCGAGTTTGATGAAATTTGGATAAGAAACAAAATAGGGTTAGTAATGTGCATGCGCCAATTAGATATTTTTCTGCAAATCACAAATTGAATATTCAAGTATATACAAGTTTGAAGAAATTCAAAAAAGAAATGAGAAAGTAGGTTAATTAAGCCATGGGTGTGGTCCCATGGGTGTGTCAATAAGTTCAACTTACAGGATGGCACCTTTCCCAAAACCTATCTCAGAACGTCCTTTTTGTACAACCCTGATAGAAAAAGGAGAGAAGATATTTTTAACTGACTTTACTATACTGCAATGTTAAACGAATAAAATTTTTAAATATGCATGTTACATAGACATCCTTGTTTCTATAAGGGCACCTGTTATGACACTTTAGATGCAAACTTGACTTTCGGTGAAACCCATATAACAGGAATTTTCTAGGAGGGTCAGAGACCATTCTTTGACTATGTATAATCATACAAAATTTGAAGATGGGCAAGCGTTTTTATGGCTCCCTCTGGCCCCTGTAGAAAAGCCACTGAAATCAGCGTTGTTCCAATGTCGATATCTTGTGATAGAGGCATTCAAAGTTTCAAGAAAATTGCAATGTTATTCTTTAATTTTCGTGTTCTTTCAATTGCATCTATGGAAGGGCAAACCAGTCATAATTAAATTCAATGCATATTTGTCTAAGTCAATTGTGAAGAATCCATTTACGAAACAAAGTTTTCACATGCATTGTCTGTTTCTGACATTATAACACGTGCCAATTCTCAAAACACAATGAATGTATGCTATTTTCACTAATAATAAAAGCCAAAATATGCAAGACCAATTAGAAAACCGATTGTCCTTTCATCTTATCTTTAGATATTTATACATTTCGAAAAACACGAATGACAAATGACACACAATATCTTCAGTTTTACACTTGTCATGTAACAAATGTACGATGCATCTTCTCTTTTTTTATTTCACTTTTGTCATTTCGCTTGTCATATCTTTATTTATGACCATCTTGTGACTGTCAAGTAATTTAGAATATTAAAAATTGTCAAATAAATACTCCCAAACAAGAGCAGGTAACTTCCTATGTATGTTTGAATGTTTACATATTAGTTACTTTCACATCTTTCTCAGAGAGTCATTCCGGCTGGTTATCGGAAGAATACAATGTATTAGCCGAAATGTACACTAGAAATGCTTAACAATTTCCACAATATGTCTGATGTTTTAAACCACCTTATCTGGTAAGGAATTTCTAATACTTTTAATAGAAATATCACTATCATTTCCTGAAGATTTTTTTAACAATGCTCTTTGCATTTTATCAGCAAACATTGTGTTAATAATAGAGTTTTTACCAACTGAACATAAATATCCTACCAAATATTATAGAATAATTAATTATAGTAACAAATAAACAAGAGAGAATCAGGAATAGATCAGGTGCTGAAATGATTTTTACTTTTTAAACTTCTGTACACTATGTAGTTAACATTTGATATAGTGTATAAAGATGAAAATTATTTGTTAGTCTTTGAGAAAATCAACAGTTTATGTTTTAGATAGAATTTGTTTACATGCCGCCCTTTTTTATACTTTATATTCCAGATGGCGTTTTGTGATCTATGGAGGAATACTATCGTTTGCCAGTTTAAGTCAAAATAAGGAGAGATAACAGATCAGCTTCATAACTGAGTGCTTTTAAAGAATCACTTCAAATTACAGCTTACCTGAAGGAGTTTTATCTGAAAAGGGGAAGGAGAAAGTTATGGTTGATGAATTGCCATTTGTTGTTGGGAGAAGTAATAATCAACAATATTTTTTGAAGTTTTAATATTAATGATTGAGCTTAGATAAATATTTTTCATATTGTCTGTTACACATTGTTATTTTCTCCAAATTTAAGGATGACCGCTCATGTATCATTGCATATAAAATACATCTATTCTGTCCATTGCACATATTGCTTTCATAGACTAACTCATGGACTGTACTGGCGAAATTGACAATTTTTGGTGCCTATTTTGCAAAGCATGTGGTATAAAAGCAATGAGATTTAGGCCGTTAGAGTCATTGTTTCAAATCTTCAGTGGTATTTGCTTGTTACGATAAAAAAAAAATTCTTTTTGACTTAATCTTCATATTGTGGCATCATTACGACTAAATCAGCTTGAAATTCAAGAAAATTCCAATATCAAAATGACGCCATGACAAAATAAGATCATGAAATAATTGACGTCATTACTGTTATCTCATATATATTAAAACAAATTCTATAATTCATATATTTATTCAGCCGTACGTCTTCACTCCATGGGGATAACACATGAAGTAACTAATCAAAAGATGTGCTCATGCACGAAGCCATTTCATGCACATGCTATGAATATTCATTTACATGCTGAATATTCATACATGTTAACATTCACCCTTCTTTCTTATTTGATTAAAATGTAATTGTCTTTTTCTCTGTGTAAAATTGAATGTTACTGGAAAATAATAAATTTTCAGTAAAACCATATTTTTGTTATTTGTGTCCAGTCCAGTCATGGTCTCATTTGACACAGTATTTACATGACCGATTTCGTCATAATATTTTTTCGTCGAAATATTTCCTATCTTCAGTGCTAATTTTAAATTTTGACCTAATTATTGGTGTTGAAACAGTGAATTTTACGAACCGGGTACCGTAATCATCGGCAATAACCGTTTGTTATCCGGTTAATTACTAAAGATTATAAAAAAGTAAAAATGAGTACCCAGGAATATTTTGGCTAGTTCCCCTCAAATTGTCGGTATAAATCGAAAGATACCAAACAACCCATTGAAGGGTCTCCTTCAATGTAGGATTATGAGTGAGCCTGACAGAGTTCAGACGGACTGGCGCCATTGTCACTCATTGCTAGTCTCTAACAGATCAAATGTTTTTATACCAATTGTGGGGTACTGGTTCCAAAAACTATTGTCTTAATGAATCTTACTCATGAATATTACAGACAAGAAAGAAACAAACAGCCATTTAGAGGAGATAAAATTAAAAAGTGATACATCTTTATAACTGTTTTATTTGTGCCCGATTGAAATAATAAAAATATTAACAAAACTTATTAAAACACTAGAACATGCTTAAAAAGCACAGTGTCACATTTCCGCAATACAATAAAAACTAGAACCGTTATAATGGTACCGAAGCAGTGCTCATCCAATCTGATACATCGATAATATGTTGCCTTTTAAAGTCACAATGGGATTTCTTACTGGAAAGAAAAGCATGTAAACGTTCAATAGTAGAAAAAATCGTTTAAACTGTTTACCGTTTGGTAGTGAAAAGACGCATGAATTTGATACCATTCGGTACTAAAAGGTGTTAACATTCGGTAGTAAAAAGTCGAATTTTCAAATAGCTGTAAAGTTAAAAGTTCAATTCGCACAACAAAAATGAAAATATTTTTGGAAAGGTACAATAATTTGTGTTTCGGCCAAGAGGTCAACAGAGGTCAAATAAAAGAGAATATAAGCCTTAAAAGTGTTGAAAATTGCTGTTTTGGGACGTTTGTAAAAGCGAAAATATATGTCGGACATCAAAGATAAAAGTATGAATGGACATCTTGGATCAATAACCTTTGACCTTCTAAAGACCAAGATTATGCATGTAAATGGTCAAAATATCAAAATTATATAAATTGTAAATCCTATTCCCTTTTTTAAAGTAAAAGGCCTAAACAAAATGTAACTCTATCAGATATTGTCCCAAATAGTGCTTTAATTTTTTGTAAAATTTCGATGGTGAAAAATGCAAAATTTTCGAGTTATAACAATTTGAATAATTTATGGTAAAGGTAAAAGTTACCCGGATTTGCCACGCCCACTGCAAAAATTTTGTGTTGTCTGTAATAATGTGTACAATGTCAAATAATGTTCAAAATTTCAAGTGTTTACAATCATTAGATCATGAGATATTCGTAGTTAAATGTTTTTTTAAGGCAACGGTGACTGTCGGTGGATTATAGAAACCGTTAAAATTACGCAAAGTTACTATAGAAGTCAATACAAAATTTTCAAATTCAATTTTAATCAAAATACCAAGTGTTATATATCATTTCAAAGAATAGATTGCGTGTAATAAGGACTAAAGATAAATTTTCGCTTATATAAATTAGGTCACGTGATAGACCTTTTTTTAAAGTTAAAAATCGCGATTTTCAATTGGCTGTAGAACCAGAAGTTAACGGAGCACGACAAAAGTGAAAATATTATCGGATATATCTCGTAATGGGCAACAACCTTTGTTCAGGTCAAAAGGTCAACAAAGGTCAAATAAAAGTAATATGAGCCTTTGAAGTTTCGAAAATTGCTGTTTTCGGACGTCTGTAAAACCGGAAGTATATGTTGCACATCAAAAATCAAAGTAAGAATGGTCATCGTAGATCAATGTCCTTTGACCATGCAAAAGTCAAGGTCATTTACGTTAAAGTTCATAAATAAAAATTTTTAAAATTGTTAAACCTGTTCCCTTTTTTAAAGTAAAGAACGCAAACAACTGTAAACTGTAACAAATTGTCCTAAGCAGTGATCTACTTTCATGCAAAATTTTTAGGATGACAATTACAAACTTTGCGAGTTATGACAATTGCAAAAATTTCAGGTAAAGGTAAATGCACACAGGATGTGCCACGCCCACTTCATAAATTTTAATTTGTCTGTGATGATGTCTACATTGTTAAATAATGTTCAAAATTTCAAGTCTTTACAATCATTAGATCATGAGATATTCGTAGTTAAACTTTTTTTTAGGGCAACGGTGACTGTCGGTAAATTATAGACACCGTGATTTTACGCACAGTTACTATAGAAGTCAGTACAAAATTTTCAATTTTTAAAACGCACAATTTTGATCAAAATATCAAGTGTGATATATCGCCAAAAAGGAGAGATCATGCACTCTAAGAATATATAAGAAATTTTGTTATATGTTAATTAGGTCCAGTGACAGGGCTGTTCAAAGTTAAAAATCGCGATTTTCAAATTGCTGTAGAACCGGAAGTTAACAATGCACAACAAAAGTGAAGATATTATCGGATATATCTCGTAAGGGGCAACAACTTTTGTTCAGGTCAAAAGGTCAACAAATGTCAAATAAAAGTAATATGAGCCTTTGAAGTTTCGAAAATTGCTGTTTTGGACGTCTGCAAAACCGGAAGTATATATCGGACATCAAAGATCAAAGTATGAATGGTCATCCTTAGTCAATGACCTTTGACCATGCAAAGGTCAAGGTCATTCATGCTAAAGATCAAAAATGAAAATTTTTAAAATTGTTAAACCTGTTCCCTTTTTAAAAGTAAAGAATGCAAACAACTGTAATCTTATCACAAATTGTCCTAAGCAGTGATCTATTTTGATGCAAAATTTCTAGGGTGACAATTTAAAACTATGAGAGTTATAACAATTGCAAATATTTCAGGTAAAGGTAAATGCACACCGGATGTGCCAGGCCCACTTCAAAAATTTTAATTTGTCTGTGATGATGTCTACACTGTTAAATAATGTTCAAAATTTCAAGTCTTTACAATCATTAGATCATGAGATATTCGTAGTTAAACTTTTTTTTAGGGCAACGGTGACTGTCGGTAAATTATAGACACTGTGATTTTACGCACAGTTACTATAGAAGTCAGTACAAAATTTTCGATTTTTAAAACGCGCAATTTTGATCAAAATATCAAGTATGATATATCACCAAAAAGGAGATTTCATGCACTCAAAGAATATATAAGAATTTATGTCGTATGTTAATTAGGTCACGTGACAGAGCTCTTCAAAGTTAAAAATCGCGATTTTCCAATGGCTGTAGAACCGGAAGTTAACGATGACCAACAAAAGTGTAGATATAATCGGATAGATCTCGTAAGAGGCAACAACTTTTGTTCAGGTCACAAGGTCACCAAAGGTCAAAGTCACTAGATATGAGCCTTAATAGTTTTGACAATTACTGAAAACATAAAACCGGAAATAAAAAAAATACAAAGCCAAAATTCAAAAATCGGCTTCCCATGTTTTGTTAGCAATCAAATTTACGCACCTCCAATTTTACCCTGAGGCCCCATTTTGAGTTTTATAAAAATGAGTCATATCAAGATGGCGTCTTACACAATACTTCCGGGTCAAATTTTTTGATTCCAAAATCTTTACGGGGACAATTATAACTAATTGCAAAAAGAACTTTTCAAATATCTACAAAATTCCGGAAGTTGAAATTTGAAGTTTGGAGGCGAATGACGTCAAAACCGGAAGTGATATCTAAATTTTGAAAGCATATTTTTGTTCATAATCAAAATGTTTATCTACATGAAAATTTTCAGATCGATCGCAATAAAATTGTGGAAGTTTAAAAAATGCCTTAAATAAAATCTCTAAAAGTCAGCGACAAAAGTCAAAATTTGAAATTTCTTAAATTGCTATCTTTTAGACATTAGTTCAAAGTAATGAACAAAACAAAAATTATGTTCAAAATAGATTCAGAATAATGGCAGGTATTGGAAAGACGTAATGAACGGTTAAAGTCCTACGTCATTTCCGGTTGGGCGAAGATGCGTCATTTTACATTTAAACAATAGCGACACGCTAAGTATAACAGATAATGATGTCAGATAATCTGTGGTATGTGCAGTTTTGGCTGGGGAGCGTGACCAGAAGTAGACAAAAAAAAAAAAAAAAAAAATAGTCATTTCGAAAACAAAGCTGCAATAATAACTAGAACTGTTCTAATAACAGTACTAATGCAGGGCATGTTACGACATTCAGGTACATACGAAGATAGTCTATTGCAGTTACATTGATGTTAATACTTTTCTGTATCTCTAAATTAAGATATCCAAAAGTGCCTAGAGTGTAATGTATATTGACTAGGAATAAAAAAATATTTGTCAATTAATTAAGAACAAGTTTGATGAAATCCGGATAAGAAATAAGAAAATTGGTAATGCACATGCGCACAACAAAAATTGGTTATTTTCATTGAATTTATAATTGGATTATACACATACATAGCAAGTTTGATTAAATTCGGATAAGAAATAAGTATGTTGGTATCGGCATGCGCACAACTAAAATTCAATATTTCCATCAAAATTAGAATTGGATTATACACATACATACCAATTTTGATGAAATTCGGACAAGAAATAAGAAAGTTGGCAATGCACATGCACACAACAAAAATTCAATATTTCCATCAAATTTAGAATTGGATTATACACATACATACCAAGTTTGGTGAAATTCGGATAAGAAATAAGAAAGTTGGCAATGCGCATGCGCACAACAAAAATTCAATATTTCCACCAAATTTAGAATTGGGTTATACACATACATGCCAAGTTTGATGAAAATCGGATAAGAAATAAAAAAGTTGGTAATGCGCATGCGCACAACTAAAATTCAATATTTCCATCAAATTTAGAAACGGATTATACACATACATACCAATTTTGATGAAATTCGGACAAGAAATAAGAAAGTTGGCAATGCGCAGGCGCACAACAAAAATTCAATATTTCCATCAAATTTAGAATCGGATTATACACATACATACCAATTTTGATGAAATTCGGACAAGAAATAAGAAAGTTGGCAATGCACATGCACACAACAAAAATTCAATATTTCCATCAAATTTAGAATTGGATTATACACATACATACCAAGTTTGGTGAAATTCGGATAGAAATAAGAAAGTTGGCAATGCGCATGCACACAACAAAAATTCAATATTTCCATCAAATTTAGAATTGGGTTATACACATACATGCCAAGTTTGATGAAAATCGGATAAGAAATAAAAAAGTTGGTAATGCGGATGCGCACAACTAAAATTCAATATTTCCATCAAATTTAGTATTGGATAATACACATGCACACCAATTTTGATGAAATTCGGACAAGAAATAAGAAAGTTAGTAATGCGCATGCGCACTTTGCAAATTTGATATATCCATCAAATTTAGAATTAGATTATATAGATTATACACATACATACCAAGTTAGATGAAAATCGGAAAAGAAATAAGTAAGTTGGTAAATTAAGTGGGGGTATCCCTTTAATGTGCTTCTGTAAGCTCAACTTACAGTATAACACGGTTTAATCCATCCTGGAGCTTATTTATATACCTTAACTTGACACAAAACATATCAAAGAAATATAAAAGGGAGGGTATCTTTAAAACAACTGAAACTTTGATTTCTATTGGGGTTGACAGGCAGGTTAATCTAATTAGCCGATTTAATAATAGCCCCAAGTGAAAAGGTCAGAATCTCTACATTACAAAATCGAAAGAATTATTGCCATATCTCTATTAGGGACCGAGATATAGCACTGCAAAGGCTCAAAATGGTCCATATTTAGACCCCTATAAAATAAGAAAGAGTTGTCTGACCCCAAAGGTCAAAAGATCATCAGATAGACAAGGTCACAAATGATCATCACAGTAAATATGAAGGTCATCAAAGGTCAAGGTCATGAGATATACGCCTTCAAACTTTGAAAAAACATCCAGTTGTACAAAAAAGGCAAAATCGAAAATCAAATTTATGCTCCCATCAGATTGTAGACAAACATTCAATGTATCGTTTGACACAAACATTACGCAAATCGGATAAAAAATGGATTTAAGTTTCAATTTTTACAAAAATGAGGCAAACCAATATGGCAGCAAACATGTCACTTCCGGTACAAATTTTTTTTAGTTTAAAAAGTTTGTATTAAGGTTGGTAATATAATGCATATGTTACTTTTGACATAAATCAAAACTTATATCAAAAAAGAGGCTTGATAATCTTGACCACAATTCTTGCAACTTGTTAGTGTTTTAATAATTGATACCCTATCTTAATTTATTAATCTCAATTATTCAATCAATAAAGATGTTTATTAACTAAAGAAAACAGCTTAAAGAGTCATACAGTGACAAATTTTCTGTCAAAATTGCTCCCTTTTTTATAAACACTCTTGAAGGTGCAATTCACGATGGATTTTGATGAAACATGGTTTGAGTGTTCGTAATCGCCCAAGGATAAACCCTATCGAAAATCAGAAAAATTGAAACATATTTAGTATGAGTTATTGCCCTTGTTCTTGAAAACGCGTTCAATTTTTAGTTGGTAAACACTCTAGAAGGCACAATTCTTGACAGATTTTGACGAAATTTGGCTTGAGTGTTGGTTATCACCCAAGGATGAACCCTATTGAAAATCAGAAGAATGTAAAAATATTTAGTATGAGTTATTGCCCTTGTTCTTGAAAATGAGTTCAATTTTTATTACGTAAACACTCTAGAAGGCACAATTCTTGACGCATTTTAACGAAATTTGGCTTGAGTGTTTGTTATCACCCATCGATAAAGCCTATTGAAAATGAGAAAAATCAAAAAAAATATTTAGTATGAGTTATTGCCCTTGATCTTGAAAACTCGTTCAATTTGTGGCTCATAAAAACTCTAGAAGGCATAATTCTTGCTGAATTTTGACAAAACTTGGTTTTATTATTCATTACCACGCTGAAGATTGAATATTTGTCTTCTAGAGTTTTCACGAGCTAAAGATTGAACTAAAGATTGAACTAAGGCAATAACTCATACTCAATATTCGCCCTAAAGAGTTCAAAAGAAGTGTATGACGCATTGTTTTCTAACTGTTCATTTTATTTTTTTTTTCTTCATCCCGGGAGCTTAATTCTCCGAAACGGCAAAGGCAAAACTGATTTCACCATGTTTTCTAACCTGTGGAGAATTGTGGAATGATTGTAAAACCAACATTTTCTGAGCAATTTGAAGCGACATTAGCAACAAACTTAAAATGGCCACTAGAGGGCATGTTTATCAACCGATTTTGATCGGGTTTCTTTCATTGTATTTCTTGTAATTGTTACTGCACTGCTACATATTTTTATTCAAAATCAAAGCTGCAAGTGGGTGTATATTACCTTGCCTGGCAAGCTATCTAATAAGAAGTAAAGATAGCTTGCCAGGTAAGGTAATATATACGCCCACTGGCAGCTTTGATTTTGAACATGAATATTTAGCAGTACAGCAACAATCAGCAGTATGAAATATTCAACCTTCAGTCATACACTTCTTTTGAACTCTTTAGGCCGATACTGAATAATATTGAGTATGAGTTATTGCCCTAATTCTTGAAAACGTGTTTAATCTTTAGCTTGTGAAAACTCGAGAAGACAAATATTCAATCTTCAGCGCGGTAATGAATAATATAACCAAGTTTTGTCAAAATTCGGCAAGAATCATTCCTTCCAGCTACAAATTGAACGAGTTTTCAAGATCAAGGGCAATAACTCATACTAAATATTTTTCGATTTTTCTGATTTTTAATAGGCTTTATCCTATAAAGTGAGTGATAACAAACACTCAGGCCAAATTTTGTTCCACTCCGTCAAGAATTGTGCCTTCAAGAGTGTTTACAAGCTAAAAATTGAACGCGTTTTCAAGAATAAAGGGCAATAACTCACACTCAATATTTTTAGATTCTTCTGATTTTCAATAGCGTTCACACTCAAGCCAAATTTCGTTAAAATCCGTCAAGAATTGTGCATTGTAGAGTGTTTATGAACTAAAAATTGAACGCGTTTTCAAGAACAAGTACAATAACTAATACTAAATATTTCTCAATTTTTCTGATTTTCGATAGGGTTTAACCTTGGGTGATTACAATCACTCACACCAAGTTTTGTCAAAATGCATAAGAAATGTGCCTTCTAGAGTGTTTACAAGCTAAAATTGAACGCGTTTTCAAGAACAAGGTCAATAACTCATACTAAATATTTTTTCAATTTTTCTGATTTTAGATAGGGTTAATCCTTTGGCGATATACCAAGTTTCATCAAAATCCATCATAAATTTCACCTTCTAGAGTGTTTACGAGCATGTCAAGAACAAGGGCAATAACTCATAGTAAATATTTTTAGATTCATCTGATTTTCAATAGAGTTCATCCTTGGGTGATTACAAACAACCATATCAAGTTTCGTCGAAATCAATCAAGAATTGTGCCTTGTAGAGTGTTTACGAGCAATTGTGGACGGACAGACCGACTGACGAACCGACGGATATGGGTGACAGCAATATACGCCCCCAATTTCATGTGGGCGTATAAAAATTATCTACATGGTAACAAATTATGCTTTTTGATTTGTTTTCAGAATACCAAAAAAACACAGCTTCATCATATGAGCTCATTGTTGCACAACATTGGATCAGTTCCTATTTAAAGCGCAATTACCACACTTGAGGTGCATCACATAAACATTACACAGTATTCAGTCTCCACAGTTAAGTAGTTCCTGTCTCACATGGTGGACGCAGAAAAACATCTCTGTCAATATCCCTACACTGAAGAAAAGCAGATTTAACATCTAAGGAATTAAACTTCCAACCCAATGAGGAAACAATCTCTAAAACTAGTCTTAAATTTTCCTTGCAACAAGTTGGAGTCTTTTCTAAACTCATCTAAAGATTGCTCCTCGAAGCCACGAGTAACTAATCTTGCCTTCAAAACAGTCTGATCATTTTTGACCTTCTCAGTAATCACCACCGCACATATACACACACTCTTGACCTTGATCGTCAACTTCACTATAAACACCATTGATTATCCTTTCCAATGACTGTTCCAGGACCTTTCCATTCTGCTCCATCATTTCGCTTGTAGAATACTTTCATCTCCTTGTTCAAGTTAGTCAAGTTCAGACTGTACAAAAAATTTTCTTGCTGCATGTAACATATTTAGGTGCTCAGCAGTCAATTTATAAGTGGTTCTACTCTCAAGAGATGGAAGGTTATCAGTCAATACACATGGTGTGTTCGGGTTTCTACAGTAACTGGTTGGGACTGTAACCATATACATTTTAAAGTGAGTTTTTCACGCTCAAAGCCAAGGCCAATGCTACAGTTGCTGAACATTAAGTGTCTTAAATGATTTTAGTCATCATGTTGGCAATAATAGCATTATGCCGTTCTGTGATTCCATTTAACCATGGTGCCCCTGCAACTGTAGTGAGTACTTTAATGTTCAAAATTTCCAGGTCTAAGAGCACGTTTCTGGTATCTTACACATATTTCGCACATGTTCTCATAATTCTGAATCAAATTAAAAAGTTCTTTGTCATGTACACCAGACTCTTGTACAAGCTTCACCAATTTATCACCAGACGGATGCCCAAACTGTTTATGTAGCTTGCTCACGAATTGTTGCTTTTGCCCTGTAAACTTCTCTGATAGAAAACACTCACTCAAGAGAACAGTTTTATGTTGCACTAGCGGAATGGCATAGTGTCCACTTTTGGTGAATTGCAAGTTCAGATCTTTTCCAAACATGTTTGCAACATCATTCACGAAATCTATTTTGGTGCTAGTTGATTTCATCCAATCTTTACTCAAGAGCAGTGGCATTACACAATCAACCACTTTACAAGTTACATTCAACAGTTTTTAAGCAATATAAACCGGAAATGTTATTAGTCTACTTTAGTGGTGGGCCAGTTGCAAAACGAAGATGTACATCACTTCTTCATTCTTGGACTTGTATTGCATAATTTAGTGTCTTGAAATATAACAATCTAGAATCTCCTGGATAACTATTGTTATTTTTCCCCACTGATCTACGCATCTCGTGACTGTCAAGACCAGGGGCAGGGATCCGTTTTGCAAACAGAGGGGAACACATCTTTTTCGGGTATTGGTGGAAGGGTCAGTTTGTAGGAAGATTAAACGATTGAAAATTAAAAGGAAATAAACATTAATTATTCTTCTCTGACTCTGAATAATGCAATAATCGTTCACACTATTTGGGCAACATGAAATAGGCCTGTAATAATGTAATATCTATGGGAAACCAATACTCACCAATACTTAATAGCCAACTATTAAGGGGGCCTTCTGAAAATTTTAAAGGGATCTTTCTGAAGAGACCACTGAAAGTCGGTTAGAATTAGGCCCTTTTTCACCAAAGTCAAGTGCAATGATCCTGCCCATACAACATAAAAACTCAAATTCTATACATTGAAAAATCATGGAAATCAACCTCATCTGAGATCTCATCAATACTGGCCTAGGGCCTAAGATACATATTGATAAGTATAGTTTATCAGACACATGTTCGATACTAAAATCTATATGGTTTGGAAAGAAAGACTTATTTTTATCACTTGATCAGGGCTGGCTATACAAATCAACATGCAAGACCATTTGACAGTCTGTGTACTTAAATCCTGCCATTGTCTTACTCTTTTACTTCCAGAATGTCTTTTGCCAGTGGAATCATATGGCAAAAGCATTCTCCGAACTTGATTGATTGTGCCATTTTGAAAAGTGAAACATTCAGAAAGCTACATTGGGAGTTATCTGCCCTTGTTTGGGAGTATTTGTTTAATAATTTTTATTATTTTAGATCATGTCACATGATGGTCTTAAAAAAAATGACAAAAGTGAAATAACAAAAGTAAAAAATAACATCATACAATAATTGTTACATGAGAGGTGTAAAACTGAAGAAGTTTTGTGTCCTTCGTCTTTTTCAAAATTAATAAGTGGTTTCATCATTGCCTTTTGGGTTTTCTCATTAGTCTTACGTATTTTGACCTCTTTTTAGTGAATTGTCTTTGGAGAATTGACACCTATTATAGTGTTAGCAACTTAGGCAGTGCATGTGAAAAGTTTGTTTCGTAAATGGAATCTTCACTATTACAATTGTCTTAGACAATGGTTAGACTGGTTTGCCCTTCCATAGACACCAAAATCGGATAAGCCGTAATTTCTAAATAAAATTTGAAGAATTTAAGAAAAATCAATATCAATTTTCGTGTCTAGTAAATGCCTCAAAACATTATCTACCTATGAGTATAAGTTTTATCGACCTTCCTAGATGAAAATCGGAAGAGGGTCACCTAGATGTTTGCATCTTGATTTTGTGCAAACCAGAAGTGATGCAAAATTTTTAATAATGCCAGTTTGTTTTCTGTTGTGATCTGTTTTAGCACTAGTTGGACAAATAGTCAAGACATAGTCAAAATTTGCAAACTTCGGCTCAAAAATATCTGCTATGAATTTTTTTTAACTGCTATCAAATAGAAGGAATTGACTTCAAGAATGATGAAATGCACTGTTTAAATGCTGTTAGGCCTTTGGCTCAAGTTTTTATTGGATCTGAAATATTTCATAAAAATTTTGTCCAAATCCTGTACAAATTTGTGCCCTCCAGAGTGTTTCAAACTAAGAATTTAAAGCATTTCTAAATACAAGGTCAATATCTCATAATATTTTCTGATTTTTGATTTTCGATAGGGTCCATTCTTCAGTGATAATGAAGATTTCTCCAAATCCATACTGACGGAAATGACAGACACCAATATACGAAGTCCGATCTTTTGATAGATTAAAAAAAAAAGTTGGCTCCAATTTAGGAACACTAGAGAAATGTGTCTCTTAATTTATCTGAAAGTTTTAAAATCTTTTTTGTTGTTAGAACATGTAGATAAATTTTTGTTTTCTGGTTGTTATTTGAAAATAAATGTACTGGTTTTAGCAAAATAAACATCAAATTGTAGGAAATCATTTTCCAACTTACATTTCAAAACAAAATTGAAAAAAACCAGAATATTAATGTTGTCTGCATTAAATTTTGGAATTTTAAATATTCAACCTTTAGTCAAACTTTCTGGAGTGATATTGAACAATATTACCAAGTTTTGTCAAAATCCGACACGAATCAAGCTTAAAAGTGTTTACGTGCTAATAATTGAACACTTTTTCAAGAACAAGGACAATTATTCATACTAAATATATATATATATATTTTTTTTTGATAGGGTTCATCCTTTGGAGATTACAAGCACTCACACCAAGTTTTGTCAAGAATTGTGCCTTCTAAAGAGTTTACAGGCTGAAATTGAACACATTTACAAAAACAAGGGCAATAACAAATACTAATTATTTTTCGTTTATTCTGATTTTCAATAGGGTTCACCCTATCACACCAAATTTTGTCAAAATTCGCCAAAAATTGTGCCTTCTAGAGTGTATAAGCAATTGTGGAAGGATTGACGGACGGACATGGTTCAAGCAAATATACGGCCCCCATTTCATATGTTCAATAAAATAGAAGACACACAAACCATTTCATAAAGTTTTACTGGTCTATTTTTAGTTGATCCAAATAATGTGGATACCCTATAGTACAACACATGGGTACACTGTCAAAAACATAAGCAAAGATAGCTTGCCAGGCAAGGTAATATACGCCCACTGACAGCTTCGATTATGAATAAAAAAAAAAAGCAGTACAGTAACAATCACCAGTATGAAATATTCAACCTTCAGTCATACACTTCTTTTGAACTCTTTAGGGCGATACTGAATAATATATTGAGTATGAGTTATTGCCCTTGTTCTTGTAAACATGATCAATTTTTAGCTTGTGAAAACTCTAGAAGGCAAATATTCAATCTTCAGCGCGGTACTGAATAATTAAACCAGGTTTTGTCAAAATCCGGCAAGAATCATTTCTTTTAGTGTTTAAGAGCTAAAATTTGAAAGCGTTTTCAAGAACTAGGCCAATAACTGCTATGAACCATATTTAGATTTTTTTGATTTTCGATAGGGTTCATCTATGGGTGATAATAAACAATTTCACCAAGTTTCGTCAAAATCTGTCAAGAATTGAACCTTCTAGAATGTTTACAAGCTAAAAATTGAACTCGTTTTCAAGAACAAGGGCAATAACTCATACTAAATATTTTTTAATTTTTCTGATTTTCAATAGGCTTTATTCTTGGGTGATAACAAACACTCAAGTTTCGTCAAAATCCGTCAAGAATTGTGCCTTCTAGAGTGTTTACAAGCTAAAAATTGAACGCGTTTTCAAGAACAAGGGCAATAACTCATACTAAATATTTTTCGATTTTTCTGATTTTCAATAGGTTCATCCTTGGGTGATTACGAACACTCACACCAAGTTTCTTCAAAATGCATCATGAATTGTCCCTTCTAGAGTGTAAACGAGCTAAAAATTTCTGATTTTCAATAGGGTTCATCCTTGGGCGATTACGAACACTCATACCAAGTTTTGTTAAAATCCGTCAAGAATTGTGTCTTGTAGAGTGTTTACGAGCAATTGTGGACGGATTGACGGACCGGTGGACAGATATGGGTGATGGCAATATACGCCCCCAATTTCATGTGGCCGCATAAGAACGGTTTGTCAGTCTTGTAACAAAATATGATATTCATGTTTACCTCCTCTGTATATCTTTTTTTATAGATGTGTTCAAAGTCCTTTCCATCATAGCACACACTTCCCCATTCTCTTCCTATCAACGAATTATAAGACTGAAACATATTGAAGAAAAAGAAAAAAGATTACAATAGTACCCCATTTTCTGACTTCCCTTCAACCAATTCTGTCTCCTTTAGAAGCTCAGTTGGACTGTAGTTAGTTAGGTCTTACCCTTCATTCTGATTGAAAAATAAAATGAGGCATATGCCGTCTAAAGCTAGGACTGAATCTATCTGAAGACAGCTTGCCAGGCAAGGTAACTTACGCCCACTACCAGCTGTCAGAAATGATAAAGTCTGTAGTGGTTTAATATGTGAAACCAATCCATCCTGAAATATTGAAAGCATTTGAGAGTATGAATAGCCAAACAGCGAACCTTTCCATAAGCGTTAAACTTACTTAAGAAAGTGTATTTCAAAGAAACTAATACTTTGCACAAAAGATTGTTTTTCCCAAAACATACCTTTTCTGGTATAATTAAGTCACAAGTTTTACGATTTCAGTCTGTACGATTGTTTTCTCAAAACTGAAAGAGCGTGGGTACTCTAAACAATTTTTACGAAACACAAAAAATTCCACTTTGGCACAGATAGCAGCTAAAACAGGCTTTATGCCAATTTACCTCTAGGTTTAAGGAATGCTCCATGTTTGTCCAGTAGATGCAAAACATGTCCCTTTATATCAGAAACTCATTATTTTTACATAAAATGTGGAGTATATATTGTCGTAACCCATGTCCGTCCGCCGGTCGGTCCACAATTTGCTTGTAAACGCTCTAGAAGGCACAATTCTTGACGGATTTTGAAACTTACTGAAATTGTTTATTATCAACCAAGGATGAACCCTGTGAAAATCAGAAAAATCGGAAAATATTTATTACGAGTTATTGCCCTTGTTCATCAAAACGCGTTCAATTTTTAGCTTGTAAACACTCTACATGCCACTGTAGTGTCGTGGGTTTTCAGGGTTTAACATCAAAGATTAGAAGTGACTACTGTTTATTATTTGAAATAGACTAGACATCCTATCAATCGTGCAGTCATGTACACTTGACCTTTCTTACCATTTCTGACCTCTTTATTGAAGAGTTCCTAATATAGAGTTATGCCCCTTGGACCACGTAGATCAATATTCTACAATCCTCCTTGACTAACTTAAACTTATATGTTTAAAATAAATCTTAAATTAAATAAAATTATGTTATTGTAACGGGGAAAAACCAGTGACAGGAAAACTTGATATAAAAATAGTTTATTAAATAATAGCAAATACTTCGGTATATTACAGATATAATGTATATATTATAACCTCTGAAATAAATAAATATGTTTAATTATTTATTTCAGAGTTTATAATATATACATTATATCTGTAATATACCGAAGTATTTGCTATTATTTAATAAACTATTTTATATCATTAGGAAATAACCCAAACGATAGTTTTATGTAATGGAAATAAATATGCTGCAGTTTTAAAAACTGATAAGATTAATATTTACAATTTAACCTATTTACAATTAGATACAATGCTTACCCTAATTCCTAGGAGTTTTAATTCAAATTAGTATTTCAATATAATTATCCTCTGTGAAACTATAAATATTCAACACTTGAAACTTAATGCTTTCCTTATGAAAAACAAAAACATGAAACTATGAAACTAGTGAAAAACTGCCACCTATAGGAAAGAAGACTAATTAACTTAACTCATGATGAGTGCTATTTACAAAACTACACTTAGCAGACGACAAAATGAAACTGCCAACATAACAAACACCAACATAGCAACTAAGCAAATACAAAAAGACAATATGAAACAATATAAGCTACACCATAATATACAACACTACTACATTATATTCATTTCTTGAATCTACTGACAAATAAAATATGTATAAACAAAATTTGAATCTTTCTTTGGCTTTCTTACTCTTTCAGATCTTCTTGGAATATTAAAGTCAACACGCTTTTTTGGACTATCTGTTGGAGGTTCTGCCAAATACATAGGATTCTCAAAATTAAAATTTTGCATATCTCTCGTATCATCTATTAATATATCATTACTATCCAAAGGTACATGTCTCAAAAATTTAACATTTCTGATCAATTTGACATGAGTTTCAGTATTGACAATTTCACAAGTTTCATTTGCTATAAATTTCAATATGACATATTTCGTACTTTTAAATTTTGATTGTAATTTACTAGTATTTAAATTTGCAATATACACAATATCACCAATTTCAAAACTATGAGACTTTGCATGTCTCCTTTGATCTGTGTAATCTTTCATTTTGTTTTGATATCTTTTATGATAAGTTTTAATTTTATCATGATCTACTGTATCATTGTTCTTAAATAAAGGAATTTTAGTTTTAATATCTCTAGAAAATAACAATTTAGCAGGAGTTTCATTTGTACAACTAGGAAATGATCTATAACCTAACAAAATCTTATGCAATTCATCTTTCCAGTCTTTTCCTTCAGACTCAGCCGCTCTTAATCCTTTCTTTAAATAACGATGAAATCGTTCAATTTTTCCATTTGATTCTGGAAAATTGTCCAATGTTTCTGGTAATGCAAGTCTTGATAAACTATCAGCAGTATTTTTGGTTCCACTAATATACTGAATTGTATATTCATAAGGTAATAATCTCCAACTAAGTCTTTGAATTCTAGGAGGTAATAGTATTGATGACGTGGATTTAAACATATTTATTAATGGTTTATGATCGGTTATTAAACTAAAAACTCGTCCCCACAGATATGTATTAAAATGGTCCACAGCCCATACACATCCAAGTGGTTCTCGTTCAATTTGTGAATATCTTCTTTCCACTTCAGATAGCGATCTGCTTGCGTAAGCTACAGGTCTAATAGAACCATCTAATTATTTTTGTTGTAAGATCCCACCAATTCTAAATGGACTTGCATCTGTTATCAAACTTTTTCTTTAAGGTTTTTCATTTCTGATATTTTTCTTCTTGGTGTGATTTTCTTAGAACCATTTTCTTCTTCTTTTGATACTGTCCCCTTTTCAATGACAGAGTAAGCTTTCTTTAGAATCCCTAATTGAAAACTACAGTTGCAACTTAGCAAAGATTCAGCTTCTCCTTCTATGACAAATATCTTCTCTCTGACAAAGTTTTCTTCCAT